>NC_060916.1:14515147-14602915 GCF_021234035.1 Daphnia pulicaria
TAGCAGAGCTATAGAATACCGCTTCGAGGTATGCAGTAATAGTTATGACATAATAGAGGCCTATTCTATAGAGCCTATAGGAAGTAGAAATTATACCCGTGAATTAATTATACAATTTAAAATTAGTCATGGAACCGTTGGAACGTACAGTGCGCACTAGGTTATTTATTCCGTTTAGGTCACCTCATTTTCCTTAGAAAGTCTTGCAATCGATAGAAATATGTCTACGTCTACATGAATGACAATTTTGCTCAGTTCATTCTTGCCTTATATTTTATGAATCCTTTAAACACTTTGATGCTTTTCGTTTATTGGATAACCGAGTATATATTTCAAATAGTTCACTTCAAAATTTTCGATTAATGTGACATGATTTCCGGTGTAATAAGATTTTGTAGCTTATTAACTGGCGACATTTCATCATACAGGACATTCGAATAAATTTTTCTCAACGATCATCAGTCAGTAATTTTGATCATTAGACTTTAGACCAAAGAATCGGTGGGGAATTGAACTTACCAGGAAATAGAAGCAAAACCCAAATTTGGATTTGTCCATTTATGCGTAATTTAGACAGTGTACCTGTTACCCGCGTTCCCCGTTATGTCTATTGCATAACTCATAGTACCTAGTTAGGCACCAGTCTGTATTTTAGTACTCTGTATTTTAATAGCAAAATTTTTAGAGCTCATGATAATTTATTCGTACACCATATAGATATTGCACATGTCAAAATAATTGCTACATCAATCCAAATTGAAACAGATATATCAATTGTCCTTCGGCTATACCCTCTCTCGATTGGCTTTTCTCTGAATCCAACGAGAAACTAAAGTTGGAATCTAATAGAGGTTTATTGTCAAGTCATGAAAACTATATCCTCCTGCTCATTCCGTGTCCGCTGTGCCGTTGTCTAGACATTGATCCAATAGAGAGACAATTCGAGACGGTGTACCTATTCGTGGATGAGTTATTATTATTTTATAAAGTTCACATACGCACTGTTTGTGTTGCGTGATGGCGTTTCCTCTTATTTCTTCTTTTCATTTCAACGAATTCGTGGGCGAAAATGGAGTTTTTTTATACCCCAAATTGGATAGTTTGGAACTTTCCCGAAGGCCAGAGGATGATGACGAAACCAATGAATATGCATCGAATCTTTTCATTTATTTAGACGTGCAACCCACAATAGCCAAACACGAACCACACGTCACTTGCTCTGTTTTTTTTTGGTTCCCATGACACTCATCAAACAGATTTCCCTTGTTTTCCTTTTATATCCATTAAAAGACTATTATTTCTAAATTCTCTAATTTACTTTTGTCCAATTCCAAGACAAGATGCTGAAAATTTAATTTGTTTTCTTACGTCGCCAATTAAATATACCTAAAACTCTTTTAACATTAAAAAACGACCGAGTACAAATGGAATAATTTAGATTCTTTTGTATTACACATTTTTTGGAGTTTTCAATAAGCTTTTAAATTTTATTTTCTTACAACAGCAGAGCTGAGCCAATGAGTGTTGACACTGCAGATCAAATAAATATCGAAATTATATAACCTTTCCCCCATAGATAACATTGAAATGACACACACCTGTTTCTTGCACACAACAGTATATTCAAATTTTAAAAATTAAAAAATGTTTCTACCGTTCTCCGACAATTCTTCTTTTGTTTTTGTTTTTTTGGGTGGGGTTTAATTTTTTGGTTCACGATACAATTGTCAAAATAAATATGTTATTTTGTTTGTTTTTGTAGCCCTTTTTCAGACTGCGTAAAATTTTGATTGGAGATGGCGATAGGAGGAAATATATCTCTTTTCTTTCGACCCCCATTACCAAGGGGTGACACAACCATTGACTAAGTTAGTAACTTTATGTTATAGCAGATATTTTTGAGAGAGTAAAAGAATTTTTAACACGACTTTGATTTTTGGGATATAACATTTAGAGATCAGCTGCTGCGGAATGCATCGTATAGGATATTTGGAAATGAGTTTTAGTCAGATATAAGCCCATACAGCAGAGGTGACCTGTATGTGTTTATAAATAGAAAGTGACTGTGTATGTAACTCTTTTATTATTCCTCCGATTCTTGGCTGTTGGTCATCCATCGACGCGGGATGAATACGGCGGTCCTCTCATCGCTATTGGATCGCCCATTATTCAAAGCACCTGCATGGACGAGAGAGGTACAATTGTGAGCACGCGATCGTCGTCTGCTCAATTATTACGTGATTTGTTACCTAAAATATCGCTGCCGGACAGGAGGAAAGATGACGGAGCGGAGGCCTGGGACTCTTCGGACGACAGGGCGAATTGCTGCTGAATGCTGGCCTGGCTTTCCTCGTCGTCGGTGCTGGGGAAGAATCCAGGCTGGTAATATCCGGCCCGTCCCACCCTGGGAAACGGGATGAGGTTCTGACGTTTGCCGACCCTCGGGAACGGGATCAAGTGTCGTTTGATGTCTGCGTTATTCTTTTTTTGTGCGCAGAAGAGAAACATCAACTTTGTTTTTACGATTGAAACTGGACCGCAATTAATTCAATTCATTCAAGCTCTTTTAAAAACCCACCATCATCCAGTTGTTGGGGCTCTTGACGTTGACGTTGCCTCCGGAGCCCATCATCATGGGATTTCCCGCTCCGCCGCTCCTGGCACTTCCGACGGCGTTGGCGATGAACGACGATCGCGATCGGCCCACCCGCGGGAAAGGAATCAGCGACTGCGACTTGAGGATCTGCGGTGGGGCTGAAGGATTTAAAACGAACAATTTGAATAAGAAACAAAATATTTTAATGGCTATCGAATTCAACTAGGAGAAGAATTGAATCAATAAATACCAGCGTCGCTGTAGGCCAAGTAAATCACGACAAGGACCAAGGAGTGAAAGATGGCGATCCGCATGTTGTGTGGCTGTTTAAGATTTTTCTTAAAAGTTTTGGAATTTCAGTTGGTGTATAGATGATGTTGTTGTCGGCACACCTGGATCTCTACTCAACTAACCGGAACGGTTCAACTTCCTTTTTATAATCTTCCGCTACTCCGCCGAGCCGTCTGCTCTAAGGTACCTACACGAAAGGGGGCGGGGTGAGATTTTCCCGATCGTGAGTGGGGGTGGTGGTGGGTCAGATTTCCTTTGCGCAGCAACAGGTATTTACGTAACAACCAAAAAATATAATTCACACCCCACCGCGCGTCTATAGTACCAAGAAAATCCTCCGTAAATTGAATTGAGAAAAAGCTGCGGTCGTCTATGAATCTAGTCGGGAGACTCACGCTGTTATTCACGAAAAAAAGATTCGAGTTGACTTTGACGTTTGTGGGGTCCAAAATCTCGACACTCGTTTGTCACGCGCAGGCCAATATCGGGAGGGTGTTGGTCTACTCTCTCGTTTTATCCTCCCGCCAAAAAAGAAACAAACCTTCCCGAACGGAGGAATTTCGTAAAAAAGTATACGATGGAAAAAACAAACGAAACTTTCTTCATTATAACCGCAACCCCAGCGGGATAGTCCCATATTGACGAAATGGCCGTTTTTATTTTTATTGGCCATCTTTTAATATTGTCAAAACTTTTTTTCTTAAATAGGAAAAGGGGCCAATTGGTTGTCAAGTATAAAGACATGCGAGTTGAACGAAATTAGCCCAAAGTTGAATGGCACCCCCGAAGGGAAATGACATAAAAGAAAGAAAAGGTTTTGGTTGGTTTTGTTCATGGTGATGGAATTACACACGGCAGAGATTGATCTCGGAGACTGTGAATAGTGCGATCAACTGTGGAATGAAAGTCATTTCTTTTTTTGTTTTTCTTATCGGTAGAATGCCGTGAGCTACGCAGCGATAGACATCTCACGTTGAGCATACCAACATTCCGATAAGATTCACGGCCGTCTGGGGAAGCTAAAAAGATAATTAGATCACGCCGCAGTCCCCCCATCCTGATGGAAAAAATGTCTGACTGATAAATATAGTTTCGTTTCACAGACACACAGCTCACTAAACTAACTTGATTTAATGTATATTGATTCATGTACTATATAGAGATTTTCTTTTTTCCTTATTGCCAATGTTAGTCACCCGGAGAACATTAACCTGTCAAAGTCTATACACATGCCATTTTTGTATTTTTGTTTTGAGTTGGAAAACCCAATATGAGATGCATAAAATTTGGGCTTTTCGGGTTTTTGTATTATTAAGGATTGACCGGGATTACATATTGGGATCAAAACATGGCAGTGATTGGATATATATATGAAATCTGTGCCCGGGTTAAAGATATTTATTTTTGTTTCTTGTTTGTTGAATTTTCCAATTTTGGTATGGAAACGCCCATGCACAAATCGCATTAGCCCACCCCTAGCTTGTGCTTCCGGTAAATAAATAGCCTGTCCGATTAAGTTCTTTATGCGACTCGGTGAAAAAAGGGGATGGTGGTGGGAGCCAATAAACGATGATTGCACAAACCTCAAGGGACCGCACCGCATCTAATAATTCACTCACGAACTACACAGACGTCAGACGAAGCCTAGAAAAAATAGTCACTAAAAAGAAGAACATCCCCCACTAGCCAACAAATCAATTAACTCCACCCACCAGCATCAGGAGAGACACACGAAACCACTTTACTCGTTACACACACATCTATCCTGACCCATTAATCCAAAAAACGAACGATTTATGGTTTTATTTACATTGGACACGGCCCCTCCATCCCAAGAAATGAATAAATTTTCTCCCTTAACTGTCAAACGTCAAATACAAAAACAAATGTGCTGGAATTTTGACTTTTTTCTGAGAAAAGTGCTAAAATAAAACCAAAAGAGAGAGAAGGGCGTTGTAGATGTTTTGAAGAAAAACAAGAGGTCGAATGAGCAACTGAAAGAGAAGCGACAGCCTTTTGACATGTTCGTTTTGGCTGGCAAGTTGCCCACCAGAAGATGTTAAAGAAGAAGATTTCCCTGGGCGGGATGTGCCTTTTTGACGTCGAGAAAAACGGAATTGGAGTGTGAAGAGGAAAAGTTTCTTCCAAAAACAAATGGCCACCCTTTCTTGTTTTTAAAAAAGTTATTTATAAGTTTTTAAAAACAAAAAGAAGGGGGGAATGCGTCGGTTTGGAAACGGACGTCGACAGAAAACAAGCCCGGAGGCTGAATGCGCGTGGCCGCCATCTTGGGCTTTGGAAACAACATTAGACGAACTAGACGTACAGATCAGCAGCTCTACTAGCCCAAGCCACTCAACGAGTGTGATCCCTCCCTCCCTTGATACCCAGACGCATCAGTTGATTGTTTTTGTTTTTTGGCCGATTATTTCGGATTGAGAAATATAATTTAACATTGTGATTGAACCAAAGTTGAGTTGAGATTCCCAGCAACTTGTAGACCCCCTTTGCTGGACGCCTGTCATCATGTCGAAGCCGGGTGATCGCAGTAGTGTTGCACAAACGTACAAAATCGTCGTTGTGGGCGGGGGAGGTGTTGGAAAATCTGCCATCACTATCCAGTTTATTCAGGTAACAACTCACAGTTATTTCTAAATTGCTTTTTTGCAGCCTTTACTCAGCTGACGTATTTCTGGCCATGGATTTATCTGTCATTCTGACCTTTGGATCCAGTGGTTTTCTGGCTAGTTTTTGGCTCCCACACACACACATCAGCCATTGCTGGCCAGTTTTTAGTGTACACTCTCAAGTTTTCTGTGGACCGATATCACAGATGCACACAATCTCTCCCACTGTTTTGGTGTGGCCACCCCTTTTTGTTTTGCCCAGTTTTTCTAGCATCGAGAGAAACCTGTCTTGAAATTTTTATTTTTTTTTAAAGAGATTGTGCCAGTCAAAATACCTGTTGCCTGACCATATATGGTAACAACTTGGCCTTTTGTTTTTCTTTCAGAGTTACTTTGTGACAGACTACGATCCTACTATTGAAGATTCCTACACCAAACAGTGTGTCATTGATGATGTTGTTGCCAAATTAGACAGTGAGTTTTCAGTTTTTCGTAACTTTAAAAAATTATCAACACCTCCAACACCTGACTAATTCCTTTTATGTTTTGCATAGTTTTGGACACTGCTGGTCAAGAAGAATTTAGCGCCATGAGGGAACAATATATGCGTTCGGGTGAAGGTTTCCTGCTCGTCTACTCAGTAGCTGATCGTTCTTCCTTTGATGAATTGCCTCGTCTCCATAGGCAGATTCTAAGAGTCAAGGATCGTGATGAATTCCCCATGTTGATGGTGGCCAACAAAGCGGATCTCCAACACCAAAGAATGGTATATTATACTATCTGGTTTTTTTCCCACCCACCCACACGCACACACTTGAATTCCGTCATGTTTTTCATAAGGTCTCATCCGATGAGGGCCACTCTCTCGCCCGGCAGCTCAAAGTACCATACCTGGAATGTTCGGCCAAATTGAGAATGAACGTGGACCTGGCCTTCCATGAGTTGGTTCGGCTCATTCGCCGTTTCCAGGCTCTTGAGCGGCCACTCACGTCCAGCAAGGACCAACGTCAAGCACGCAAACGACGCAAGATGTGCATGCTCTTGTAATAAAAATATGCAGCTACAACAAAAAACACACAAAAAAGGCTAAGAAAAGAAAAATTCACAATCAACTGCCCCTCTTTACCTCTACTCCCCCCCATCTCTACATTCAACAAAATCATGCAGCCTGAAGAAAGAAAAAGTTTGTCGCTTATTCCCCTTTTCATCGTCCCTTGAAGACCGTCGCGCGCGCATATTAAAAAAAAAGAAAAAACGGAAAAATGTCCTCAAGTGATTGCCAAATCCGCACAGATAACGTTTTTTTTCTTTAAACATACATATTCTTCGATGTTGACCCTCCTTTGCCCACCGCCTCCTTTTTTAATGTTTAAACAAACAAAACACAGACAAAAAAAAGGAAAATAATTTTTCAGCTGTTCTAAACAAAAAAAGAAGCTTAAAAGAGTTTTGAGAGCTGACACTACACGAGGCAATCAAAAACGAGTTTTGCATTAAAAAAGGAACTAGGTAGCTGTGTGATTTAGCCCCCAATTTAACTCGACTATTTTCGAACTTGTGGTTCGTTATATTTTTTTTCTGTCTCTTTATCTTTTTTAATTGGAAGATATAACAACGATGTTATTTTTTTTTCTCCTGCCTCTCTTCACTATCGTGTATAGAGCTGTCCCGTTCCTCTTCTGCTGACTGATTCGAAATTCGAAAACAAAAAATGCTGTTAATTGAATTAACAAACGACATACACACAAAATACAATGGCAGCCTTGTTAGCCCTTTCTCACACTAATTTCTTTCAGTTCAAATTTTTGTTTATTATTTTTTGTCTTTATTATAATTTTACACTGACTTTTTTTGTCAAGTTCTTAATTTAGATTAATTTTTTTTATTTGCGCTTGACCACGCCCTTGCTGCCGCTGCTTTTCGTTGTCTTCTTAGCATCACCACCTCCAAACAATGATGTCAGCATCTCACTCATCTCAGGCATCTCATATTTAGGCATTTGGATATTTTCCATTTCCTGTGTGTGTGTGCAAAATAGGCATGAAGGGAATGAGCTGAAGGTGTAACTTTGAATGATGCAATCCTATACCTTTCTCGTCTCTGGATCATTCATCATCTTGGGTAATATGAAGATGAGAATCAATGGAAGGAACATCATAAGAACCTGGGAATAACAGAAATTAGATCTAAGTAATGGAAAGGTAAGATTCGTTTTCCTCTCGTACCATTGGAGAGAAGAGAAGATCAGTTATCCTCCACTGTTCTCTCTGCTGAAAGTAACGATAAGGCATTCCAGGCTTGAATTTTAAAGGGTAAGTCATTTGACTAACAGCGCTTGGTTGTATGTGATTGATTCTCCTGGCACGGAATTTCCCTTTGGAGTTGATGTCCACCCTTACAGGCTCGTAGAAAACTGTAGGATTGGAAACTTCCACAACATACGAACCACTTGGCACACTCACTGAAAATGAAGCATCATCCCTGAATATTAATAATAAAGTATTAGCATGTAAACTAAGCATTTCCTGCCAAATAAAAAATAATTATACCTAAGAAACGCTCGATATTCGCCGCCATCTATTAGGACATATGTGTGCAATTTCCAGTCTGGATTCAATCTAGCCCAGGCATCTGGTGCTTGCACTTTACCTTCAATTTTAAACCATTCTTTACTCGTTTCACCGTCGTTACTTTGAACACCAACAAAAAAAGTTAAGCAAATTAATTTTAAGAGAATCGTGCCATCAACTGATAACTTCATGGCGGAATACTGTCAAAAATTCGATCAATAATAACACGCCATTATACACCGATGCCGTCCAACGCCGTTTCTCTACACTTTTTTAGACGAAAAAGTTTTAAATTAAGTTTAGAATTCAGTGAAATAAATAAAATTCATTTAGATTTTAAGTTAATCACTTTAACGTTTTATGCAATTTTATGAAATTCGCCATGACACGTATTCAAAACTGTAACATTCTTGATCCAGCAGACGAGACTAGACTGTGTCATGTTGTGAATATAGAGAAGAACGTCATTTGAAATCATTTTTGTTTTATTAAACTTAACTTTCAATAAATCGGTCTGAGCGACTGTGGTAACAAAATGTATAAACAACCGTCACAAGGCAGTAGAGCGTCATCTCCAGCTTATGTTGACACTTCAGGGGCCAGTCATTACGTCCACCCCGCTTCATTCAGAGGTCCATCTCCTTTACCGTCCCCAGCCAATTTGAGGTTTAACATTTAAATTTGATCGACACCGAGAACATGTTATGATGATGAATCTTACTTTGAGCAGAACAGGATGCCTTTCAGCTGCAGCAAAACGATACAAATTCATACGAAAGCTTTGCCACTTCCAGCAAATGGATTTCGAATATGCCCTCTGGCAAATGATTTACCTGTTTATTTCCCCACAGAAAGTATACAGAAATTTTCATTACAGGAAAAGTAAGTCTCCATTTTATTCGGTCCTTAAAATCCAAACAAATTTATTCATCAGAATTTTCGTGTACAGGTTCAAAAGCTCAGTTTGCCAGAGATGATCCAGCATTTTTGGTATTATTGGGGATGTGGTTATGTTGTAAGTGAATTGAATATGTTTCAGACATTCAAATATTTATTCAAATTTTCCCCCTCTGCAGTTTCATCAATGGTGTTTGCATTTTTCATGGATTTGTCAATCTTCAGCTTCTTCAAATTCCTTATTTACACCATCTTTATAGACTGCCTTCTAGTTGGAGCAGGGATTGCAACAGCCATGTGGTAAACAAAATGAATCTTTAAATTTCCTGTTATTTCTCGGAAACGTTAATTTATTTATTCATCTAGGTTTGTGGCCAACAAGTTGATGATGAAACCCACTGTCAGAGGTGAGGATGTCGAGTGGGGTTACGCATTCGACGTTCACCTTAATGCCTACTTTCCGGCATTGATTATCTTACACGTCGTTCAATCTATTTTCTATCATGGTGCGTTCAAATGTTCTTTTTCCGCATCATTTGTATTTATCCTCTAACGTGTCTTCCGTTATATTAGTTCTCATCAGCCAGGAATGGTTTACAGCAACGTTCGTCGGTAACACTCTGTGGTTGATTGCTGGCGGCTATTACGTCTACATCAATTTCCTTGGATACAGCTGTGAGTATAGTCACACATAACTGGTTGATTGCAAGCTTATTTACTGTTTTTAATTCTTTGCAGCTCTGCCCATCCTACACAAGACGCGCGGACTTCTCTATCCATTCTCCGTCTTGTTTCTGATCTACATCGTCAGCCTTGCCTGCAACTGGAACGTTACGCATACGCTGATCAACTTTTATCACGCCCGAGTCCACGTGATATGAAGGGGGGAAACAAAAGTATGTCCTTTTTTGTTTGTTTCAACCTTTAATTTCTCTACATTATATATTCCGTTGTTTACGTAAAACAACAACAACACCTGTGGTCGCTTATCCTCTTTTGTTTGTTGCTAAAAGGTGAAAAACACACTTGTAATAAGATTGAAAACTAAACAAAAATAAAAGTCGTTTTTTGCCGAATGTGTTGAAAGTGGGATGATTCATCTCGGGTATCTACGAAATCGTCTGACGTCAACAGCTGCTGTATCCGTCTAGGATGATCGATTGCACTACGTGATCTATGGCCTTCCTATCGTGATCATTTATTCTGAATAAATTGACCGACGAGCGATTGATTTCCGATATTCCCACCAACGCCCTCGCTAGGGGGCCATTTTTGATCTCAACAAGTCAACTACTACGACATTCTGTACTTGACAGTGTCATGCTCTTGGTTTTGGTTTGGACTTGTTGATGTGTAACCATGGAGCAATCCTTGAATTCTCCTCTAGGACCTATTTCTACCAAATCGATGGAACCCGAATCACTGTCAAATTCAAATCTCAGTATTTACTGAACTTCCTAACTTTCTACAGGAATTGCAATGTCATTTCCAGCCGATCTTTATCATATCGTGGCATTGTAAAACTGTCCTGATAAGCTGTTGTAAACAGGCGCTAGAAAGTCTTGTGGATGCAGTGATAAATGTTGCTTGCAGCCTTGTAGTATGTCTGGAGAGTCTATTGTGCTCAGACACCGGTTTCCTCCGGTGTTTGTATGAGCCCCAGCATATATGGCTCTATAGGAGTCTCACCTCTATTCCTTTGTTTGCCACCGAAATCTCATTCTCCAGCACGGACTGCTGATCAATGGCCTCCACCAGGGCCGTTCTCATTTTCTTCCTGATGCAATCCCATTCGCATTTAAAAGAAACCTTTTTATTATTTCTAAATTAAATGCTCCCAACGTACTGGGCGACCTTTTTAGATAATTTTGGCTTAGCCAAACAAAATGTAATATTGCTTATTATAGAAAAGATTTGACGTCACAGACAGCAAGAGGCAGCGTTGCCATCCACGATCGATACACTGAAAACCTTGGGCTTCCCATTTGGCGTATGATTATGGTAACGTTCCCGTTTCATTTCGGCTGCCAGTGTCGTTTGAAACTCGTCTCTGAGCGGTCGCGTTCGGTGGTGGCTCTTGTTCGTCTACGTGTGAATTCTCATGTGTCTACCTCAGGGCACATTTGCATACCCTAAAGGCAGTGCTAGAAAAGCGACAATTGGATCGACTGTTGCTACACGTCCGTTTCGCTCCTCTCCACCTCGAGAAATCTTTACCCTTTACCTTCTCTGCTCGGCAGAGTCACACATAAATGGTGGTACGCTTTAAGCTCCATCTCATCCAGGACTCCCGCACCCATGTCAAGGAGCCTTATGACTTTCATTTGAAACAACTTCAGTATCAAAGCGCTCCTTGTTTTATTGATTGATTTTTATCAGATTTTTCATTTTGCCCAGTTTCAATTCACGTCCAGTTTCCAGTTTGATTTTTTGTTTGACCAACTTGTAAAATCTCTTATCGGTATATCATTTGGTTCGGTGTTTCTTCTTTGATTTTCGTAACAAATAACTATCCTAGGTCGTTTTTTTAATCAATCTTGCGTTTAGTATACCTCCCTTGACATTTTCTTTTGTCATTTACTTTTGTTGTTTCGTCGGAAAATGGTGTGCGGGAGTCCGTCGCGAGGGAGTCTTTTAGTTGTTTTTGTTGTTGTCGCCGTTGTTTTCCATCCGGCCGTCTCGTCTTTGAATGTGGACGACGGCTCGGGAGTCTATTACGAGCGTTATCCTTTACACGGTCCCAACAAACCCGATAATGAGCAAACCAAATTACCTACCAACGTCTCCAACCGAAATGAATCGATTGGAGATCAAAGCCAAAATAATCTACCCGATGACCAAGGATTCTCCGTCAACTGCACGGAGCCGACCATCCAGGATTTCCCACCCGACATGTTTACCCAAGAGCAGCGCCAAAAAGGTTATCACACTCTTTTGCCCTCGAGGAGGGAAAATGGCATGGTTCTCGAGACGTTTATTTTAACCGCATTTCTTTTTATATGATCCCTTCAGGCGGTGTCGTGGTACACTTTATTCTGTGCATCTACACCATGTTGATGATTGGAGTTGTCATCGACGAATATTTCGTCCCTTCGCTAGAAATTATCGCCGAAGGTATTCAATTCAATAATTTTCCTACTTTTTAAAAAAATATTTAAAAACATTCATTTGTAATTCTAGTTTTGCATATGAGTCCCGATGTGGCCGGAGCGACGATCATGGCCATCGGAACATCTTCGCCCGAGCTGTTCATCAATATTGTGGGCACGTTCATCACCCAAGGAGATATCGGAGTCGGGACAATCGTCGGCTCGGCCGCGTTCAATATCCTGGCCGCTCCCGCCTGCTGCGGTCTATTCACCGGCTTTGTAAGGAGAACAATAGAGACCCATAGATGGAAAAAAACCTTGAAACTAAAAATTGTCCATTTTTTTTTTCTTACAGGCTGTACCGCTGGAATGGTGGCCACTTACACGCGATTGCGCTATCTACGGTTCGATCGTTATTGGACTGGCCGTGGTCGTATCGGACAACAGAGTTTTCTGGTGGGAAGCCATGATATTCGTCCTGTGCTATGGCGTGTATCTAGCAGGTATACAATTTTGCTTTTTTTTCATACCCCATAGAAACATGAATCGAGGCGGCGGCTCGTGTTTCTTTTATAACTTAAATAATACCGCAAATCTCTTGTTATCTATCTCTAGTCATGTTTTCGAACCGAACTTTGGAACGATGGGCCAACGCGGTGGTTGCGCAATTCAAAAAGTGTTGCGGCAAGACAAATGAAGATGAAACTAACAACAAGGAAAAGGAAGAACAATTGGCCATAAAATCAGGTTGAAATGAAATTCAATTCAATCTCAATCAAAAAATATCGAAACAAATTTTTTAATGATATTAGGCGACATGGAGAAATGCGCCACTAAAGAACAAATGGAAATGAAAGATGCCGATTCATTGGAGAGCAGAGGCGGATCTCCGGAACCCGGTGAACTTCCGAGTGTGGCTGTCGTCGAAGAAGTCGAAGCGGATGGTCCGGTCAAGTTTTTCCAGTCACCGGAAGGCTCACTGTCGACCAAACTCTACTGGTACGTCATGTGGCTGGGCAACTTGATCTTTTTCTTGACGATTCCGGACGTCCGCCGTGGCAAAGGATGGCGCCGCTTGTATCCGCTGGCTTTTTTCATCTGCATCCTTTGGATTGGAACCTTGTCTTATCTCGTCGCTTGGTTCATCACCGTTATCGGTAATTAACATTAATTACATTTACATTGATTTAATTCTTAATTAATTTTTCTCATTACAAAGGCTATACGCTTGGAATTCCGGACTCGGCCATGGGTATCACATTCCTGGCTGCTGGCGGGAGCGTTCCGGAAGGAGTGGCTGCAGTCGTAGTAGCTCGCGCAGGTAATCAAATTCATATCGACCGGTTGCTTGCCAATGAATTGAATCATTGTTTCTATTACACAGGCAAAGGTTCGATGGGGATAAGCAACTCAGTCGGCTCTAATACTTTCGACATCCTTATCTGCATGGGTCTGCCGTGGCTGATAAAGGCGGCCGCCATGCCCGAATACCCCGCCGAAGGAAACTTCGTGGCTGTTAACTCTGGAGGAGTCGTTTACAGCGTCTTGATGCTGTTCTGCACCATTTTGGTTCTTTATTTCGCCATTGCCCTCAACAAATTTGTTCTTGACAGAAAGATTGGTGCAATTTTACTCATTTCCTACATGGCTTTTCTCGTTCTGGCAGGCTGCTTCGAAATGAATGTCTTTATGCAAGTTAATGCACCTCCTTGTTGAGAGTATAATAGATTAAAATGCAGAAACTGAGATTGTGTTTTAGGCACCCAAATTACTGATATATATTTGCTTGTTGGGGTCACTTGGTTTATTAATGCAATACACAAATGAAAAGAAAAGTAATAACATTCCATCACAAATTCATCTCACCACATCTGACAGTGTCACAATCGGATTCCCAAAAGATGCACCAGCCCAGCCCACTATAGCAGAGAAGGAAAAGGGCGATAAGAAAGGCTAGTGAGCAAATTGTACAAGGCTGCCGTTCAAGAAAGAATCCAGCCAGGTAGAGCACCATGAAGACAGCATGGTTGTACAGAAGTAATGGATTGATGGGCTTGGGAATCAGCAGAACAGGTAGCAGCCACTGTAGACAGTACATTTTGATGACTCGTAGACGTTAGCAAATATTAAATGACGGTGGATTTGTATGCTTATTTGTTATTGGTTTTTTGAGCATCTGTCAAAACGACCTTGGGAAGTGCTTGCGTCTTATTACAGGTTCGTCACTCTACAAAATTGAATCAGAAAAAGCAGTTCTATTAATAGTTCAGTTGAAGGAAATAACTACAGGAAAAGATGTGTACCTTTTTTGTAACGAAGACACTCCATCATTTGATTTTTTGTTTTGTTTTTGTGCAACGTCGAGATTGAACGAGCGACAACTTCTAAATTATTTTGCAATCCACGTTGATCAGACGACCGCTAGAGGTCTTGCATAAGTTTTGATATTCGACACTAGATGGCTTTGGCTCCATTGGCGCCACATTCAAACGAGGGAAACTATTTCAACGGAAACAACGGCAGGTGACAACAATTTTGGTCGTCTTTCCGTGTGAAACAAATGTTCGACATTCGATGAGAAAATTCAGCTGAACTTTAATAATTACTTTCAGAATAAGGCATTGTTTCCCACTAGTCCCGTTAACTATCGGCTCATTATGTGTCCGCACAAACCTTCGAGACATTCTTACAAAGGATCAATAACACTTGCTTTTTAAATGCACCAATGTGGTGAAGCTTAACCGCTTCATTTTATCCCAAGGAAATTCTCAGAACAAAAAAGTGCTAGTGTTATGATGCCCCCGAGAGAAAATAACGTAAATGCACACTGACAAGAACTCACGGCCAATGATTAAACTCTCAATTTGCTCGTGAAATTTTTATAATGATGGATTCCTTTTTTTATTATTAGCCAAGAGTTAACGCCCTGTCGTGTGACACATCCTGCAGAAAATAACCCGTTAAGGAAGCCTCAGGTATTCGTCAAGCGGAACGGTCATGAACGATTGGAGTCAAATGTTACACCGAAATACTGTTATGTGTATAATATTTGCCAAACAATTTAGTGTCATTTTAGATTTTTCTCCCATCAGTTTCCGACTGATTATTTTCTCCTCTAGATGTCCTTGACTAAATTTGAAAATATCGTCTGCTTAGTCATTCCAGTTATTTCGACCACGAGGTGATAACTCTTGCTTTCTTTGTCTACAGAGAATAATAAATTTAAGAACGGGTGTGTTGAACCAGTGAATCAGTTGGAAAAAGCAGTCGTGCATCAAGACTTATGGGTGAATAAAAGAATGAAAATGTCTCCAGCCCCTTTGCAATTATCCTGTGCCCCAAAGTGCTCCATGTGCCGTTATGTCGACACGAAAAGGCCTCTCGACACGCTGACGAGAAGTTGTATTGCACAAACTGCTAGTAACGGATTTGAATCGTGAATGGAAAAACTCTTGCAGTGTGTAAGTATGGTTCCTTTTTTCTTTTAAATTCGTGATACAACCAGCTGATGCGGGTAGATATACGGGATCGGCCATTTTTTGTTGTGTAGACTCTAGGGCAAAATGTAAAAGAAATCTTCCAAAATTGAGTCTATAAAAATAAAACATTTGGCTGACGTTGTAAAAACAGCAGTGAGCTATGCTCTGGTTGAAGACCATCAAGTTTGATTGTCCAGTTGTTTCATGAACCTGAAAAATAATGTCGGTGGCGGCCATTGTTGTTGTCGTCCATTAAATCAATTGGGCTTGCAGTCTAACTGGACTGTATTTTTTAAAAAACGTTTATTGTTTTTCCGTTAGACATTGGTTTATATACAATCCTGGAAAACCAACCTGGTGATTTGTTCAACTTTACATTTCCCAGTAGCTGTTCTTTTTAATTCACCGCCTTAACAGAAAGAAATTGCTGTTTTCCCATTTGTTTCCTTGTTCATTTCCTGGATTAAAACACAACCAGATTTCTACGTGCGTCAAAGATGAACTTTTTAAAACCTCCAAAATGTTTTAGAAAGTGGCGGAAATCCTTAACAGATCATCATTTGACGTCATTGGCATCTCCAGAAATAACAATTCAGAAACTGCACTTTCTCCACGTGTTTTCGTGCACATCCGGATCAATCTCAACGGAATTAACCGTTAGTTAATTTTTATTTTGTTTTTCAAGTGCAGACGAGAAAATAATGGAAGAAAAGAAGAGACGCGTGGCGACGTCGGCCGATGACCGATACGCTGCACCAACATGGTCGACCTGACCTCAATTCTCCACACAATTATATTACACACACAAGTGCATCAGCACCCAGGTAGTGTCCTAAATTAACTTCCCCCCTCCCCAAAAAACACGGAATTTTCTCTTTCAATTAAATTGACTCTACATAATAATAATTGAAATGTCTTGCAGGAGGAAAACCGACCGGAATCAGGAAAGATTTTTTCGCCCAGTCATATAATTCTTGTGTGAATAAGCTTTCCTTTTTCTGGGGTAGCATATGATGGCCCACAATCTAAACTACTATAGCTATAGGTAGTGCACATTTTTATTTATTGTACATCATCAGAGAGAAAGAGCCTTTTGGTTATAGTCTGTACTCATTTTGTCATGTTTTGAAAAATAGAGAAGGTCCGCATGACATAAACACACGAGTGGCCTACATCCTAGTATAAACAAAAAACCTGTTCTTCTAAATTTGGCCAGGTAAATATACCGTATAAATCTTCATCCAGGGATCTCTGCCCAAGGTGTGGCTACTAACCGTCTGCATTTGTTGCCTCCAAGTAACGAATTGTCCTAATTGATCGGCTTTAAATTTTCACGATCGTTTGCAGTTGGCTGATTTCTGCTTCAAAAGTTACCGCGCGACACTAATGAACTAGAGCCGGCCATGTCGTTATTTTACGATATAGGTTGGTGTTATAGATGTAAAAGCGTGAGAAAGAAACACGTGGAAGGAAAACCCAAAACAAGACGGACAAAATTTCTATATAGTCTCCCGCTATAATACCAAAGTAAGAAGATGAAACTAACAGAAAACGACTTTAACCTCACTATATTGTTATCTTTCCGAAGGAAATGGGGTTGCCGTTTGGGTGGGCGGAGTTTGAGAAAGTCACGTGACTTGTTCTTCAAGAAAAGAACCTTCTCCACTTGCTGGGCTTGCTCTTGCCTTTTTCCTCGGCATATAAAAACGACCGAGTAAAGTCTTGGCCAGCGTTCACTTACCAACCTCAACCCAAGGCGTCTACTCTGCAGCTCCGTGAATTGAATTCTGAATTTGATCTTTGATTAGTAAAAGGTAAGAACAAATCAACTCACATAAATTCCTCAAATTCTTACAGATTCTATACGAAATTTCCCACTTTTTAGTCGTAAAAGTTGCAAACAAAATCCAGGAATGTCGTTTTCCCATTTAACGGTAAAATTATAATAACAAACTCGCAAGTTATTTCGTCCGTATTTACAGTTTCCGATTTAAATGAACGAATGGGTCGCTAACCTTTGTCCCTTTTGGTGTTTAGTTTAGTTTGTTTATCCTCGTGGCTCGAGTAGTTATGGAGTTTAACGATAGTTTGGGTTCAGCATTTTCAATAGATGTCTTGAGGGAAGAGAAAATGAGGAAATTGGAAGTTTGGGCTACTTATTCGGGGCCACATGACACAAAGAGAAAAGAGGGCATGGCTGTTTGCATCCCTCCCCCAAACGAGAAGAAAGCCCAAAGGGGGGCGAATAACAATTCAGATATCTGTGTCAACTCCACCGTGAAGTGCTACACCAAAAATAACGGGAACCGATTCCGCCTTCGGTGCATTGTAAAATTTCCGGTACAACGAACACGAGGAAAATTAATAAAAAAAGGCCGAGGGTATTTCTACTGCAATCCTCCCACAACAATCTGACGTATTATTTTTTCGTCGCACCTGTTCGCTGCAACTCGGTTTTTTCCGGTTCTTGCCCGTTACGGAAGGAAAAATTCGACGAACTCGGAAGTGTGCGGCATGACTGTCGGATATTCTTGTATCTTTATTTTATGAATTGGCGTATTCACGAGTCAATGACTTCCAACCGCAAAAAATGTGAAATTTAATAACCGAATCGAATCTTTTTCTATAGGTGAACGAAATATCACAATGGGTCGTCAAAATTTAGGATGCTGCCTGGTTGCTCTAATTGTCCTCCAGCTGGCACTTCCGGCTTTGGCTCTTCCTCAGATGTTCAACAAATTCGCTGAACAAGGTAAATATTTTCTTAAAATAAATTATCATCAAGTTGATTTCATCAAATAATTCTTTTGTCCATTTACAGGCAGGAAATTCGCCGTTAAACCCAACTCGAACAAAAAAGTGATTACCGAATCCAACGAAATTGCGGTACATACAATTTAAATTTACAGTTATTTAAATAAGATTGATGAAGATCTGAATTGATTTATGCAGCCGACCGAACAGCAGAGCAATGGCGGATTCCAATGGAGCAACATTTTGGGCATGCTCATCCAGATGTTTTTGGGTGGCTCTTCCGGCGGAATTGACAAGGCAGACTCTGGAGTCAACGCAGTTCAGGTACACAATTAAAAATCCAAGGACAAACCAACCAATTTTCAGGGGATTAGTGTGGGCTTTACAGATTCTCTCCCAGACTTTGTTTTTGGGTTCTTATTTTATTTTTTAAAATTTCCTGAAATCAGACCGACTCCGGATTAGCGAATATCTTTATTATTTCAAGTCTGAAAGCAGCACCAAAATTATTCCATTTTATAGCTTTTCTGGCTCTTTCTTCATCTCTCTTTCTCTCTCACACAATCCTTGGCTTATCTTTACAAAAAGAAAATTCCTTTTTTTAAGTGATTTTGATTTGAAAACGTTACAAGAAAAATCCAGACAGCCGCACACTCTTTACTTTACTTACTGAATTTTTCATTTCTTTTTCCTATTTTTTCGCTCATTTTTCCCCCCAACAATTTTCTCTTTCTCTTTTTCCTCGCGTACGAAAAACAATAAAAAAACAAAACAAAAAAAAAAATCAGGGTGGCTTCAACTGGATGAGCCTGGTGAACTTGGGCCTTCGTCTGATGCTCTCCACTTTGAATAACGGCGGCTCGGGAGTTGCAGGGGGACTCGACAAAGCCGATTCCCAATCCGGTTCTGCTGCGGCTTCTCTCTCTCAGGTATATCTCTCCACTATCATCTTTTAAAGCCGCTCTTTACACACACACCACACTTATAAATTACCAACCTTGTAATCGTTATCGATTCAATTCTTCTTTGCCTTTTTCTCAAACTTAACTCAACTCTGGTGGCTTTTGAAATTGGGTGGGAATAAGGGAAGGCTTTTTTGGTTTCACATTCTTCGACACTACTACGACACACACAAATTTGGTACCAATTAAAAACCGACTGACCCGATTATAATTTTGCCCATCACGTTGCACCACCAGCAAAAAATTAATGACACCAAAAAGAAATTCTGTGTGATAAAAACAAACCAACCAAAAAAATGTCAACCAATCACAATTTATGTAGGGTATGCTGTTGCCTCTGATGGCCAGCTTCTTGGGTGGTCAAGAAAAGGCCGATGTCGCCTCATTGGCCAAACAAGCCGGCAACGTAAGTGTCTGAAACAAAAAACAAAACCCAAATGACAAAAAACTAAATGACGTGACATATCCTTTGGACTACTTGACTGAATCTATCCCTTTAAAAAAAAAACCTTATTCTCCTATCATACACACGAATGACTTTTGCGCGATTTGACATTGCCAATTTTTTTAAATTTTGAATTCATTTGTTTATCTAATAATTTATTTTTGTTTTTAAATAGTTGATCCAGCTCATTTCCAGCTTGATGGATGCCCTTAAAGTTAGCTTCTCTCAACGCAGCTCCACTGCCCGATCCCTCGGAAGCAAGGACCCATTCTCTGATGCTGCCGTCGCTGCTGTCACAATCATGAAGGTAAATAAATATTAGATTTAAAATTAATTTGAAGAGTTTAAAAATTGATTTTTATTCAATAGGGATACGTTGATACCCACAAAACCACCGATGAGGTTTGCATGCAACGCATCATGTGCGATGCCAATAACGCTTGCGCTCGTGACGCTCCCGATTCCGGCTACCTTTTCTGCCAGCTCGGAACGTAAGTTCCTATTTTTAAACACATGTGATGCTTAAAAACAAATTTAAAATCTAATTTATTTCAATTAAATTTATAGTTATGCTGCCAGCTACTTGTTGGAAAAATCTACCTTCACCCCATTGGATGCTTACACCCAGGCTGGCCGACAGGGACGTACTGGCGAAAGCTGCGCTCAGATCTACTCCCAGTGCAATGAGCTCTAAACAACGAAAAATATTTGATTGAAACTTTATACTCCGTTTTTTTTTTTCAATTTTTATCCTCCCAACAACAACAACACAAATGATAAAACCCGCTCTAATAATTCCCTAATTTAAAACAAAAACCTCCAAAATGTGAAGAAGAATTTGATCTGAATTTGATTTGATCCAGCGGGCTGGAACCGCTTTTTAATTATATGTGAGACTATTAAAAACCAATGAAGAAAATTTCTTGTTGTCTTTATAAAATTAAATAATTCCTCTTTGATGCTTTTGTGATGGTTTAACGAAAAAAAAGACATAAATTATTTCGAAAAGAATTTCAACGTCTTTTATTTTTGCACATAATCGATAGCAGTGAGCTGCCAAAGAATTTTGTGGTATTTTTCTATCAGAATTATATTTTGTTTAATGACGGGAGAAAATTGACTCTGAACTAAGTGACATCTGTTGGAATTGGTATTAACCACTTTGGGCATACACGATAATAACAGACGAACCAAACAGAAACACACCTGAAGAGATTGAAGGTGAATAACCTCTGTGTATAAACCCCTCAGGTTTTATTTTGGTTGGGTTTTCTTGTGGTGAGAATAAGGAGGAACGCGGAAATGACCGTCGCCATGACTTGGCTAAAGGAGATTCTCCCAGGTATACACTCGTTCTTTTTTTCCATCGAGTACCTGTCTGTTAAGAAAGAAAAGTACCGTTAGTCCGACTTGGTTATTCCTCCCCCTCCACCTTTCTTATTCTTTCTCCTGTCCCTCTCGTGTTCCTTTATGAAATTCCTGCTGTGAATATTGTTAACTTACTCTACTTGTGCTTTTTTTGTGGGGGGTTGTTACAAAGCATGATGCAATTCCAATTCATTCAGTTTTAAAACGGGGGGTTCAACTATAGGCATCAATCACAAATCAACTGGTTCGATGCAGGTCTGATTGTTTTCATTGGACCTGCATCAGCAAAAGGGCATTGAACACATGATGGGCTTACATTTCTCTGATATTTTTTTGTGCACGAACGACAGATGGCCGTTCCAAAAAAAGCCTCAAAATAACAAAATTGAACGCAAACAACAAAAAAATGAACGAGAAAAACCAAACCCCCGGCTAGAGAGTACAACAACCACATTATAAACCATTTTGAGAACAATTCGAGTAGAACACGACATACGAAGTTTAGGATGAATAAAACCCGTTATGGTCAGCGAACTCTGTGTATTTCCCTCTTCAATGGCTTTCTGATTCTGATACACGGAGAAAATAACTAAAACGTTCAAAGAGAGAAAATGTTGCTACAATTCATGTCAAATTGAAAAAAAAAATGTTCTCAAGTTACGGTTTTTTATTTCTTTGTATAGTACCTTCGGGAAAAACACATCTGGAAAACAGTTTAACTATTTTTTCGAGTCCTCGATCTAAACCGAAGAAACGGTGAAATAAGACAAAACAAAATGAGGACAAACAAGTTTGTGACGCTCACGATCTTGTGCAATCCGCTACTATATTTCTAAACGAAATTCTTCTGGGAATGATGCTGCAAAATATCCCTATTGCTGTGACCTACAAGAGATATGCCATCATCATCTTTCTCAACTATAATCTGGCGCCTTGAATGGATACAAAAAGAGTTAAGTCGTCTGCCAGTATTAAAATTTTTACAATGAGCTTATTGACCCTTTTTTTATATCTTAGGCTCCTATATGAAATTTCAAGTTGTCCCAAGGTTAAGGGCATCAAGTTATACGAGTCTCTCCTGTTACGAAGAAAGAATTTCAAAGTCAAGGCGCGTTATATCAACTGTCAACGAACTCTCCGTTTCGTTTTACCTGCGTGAAAAATCCATGAAATGGAATATTCGCACCACATAAAAATTTATTGACCAGAACTTCCCCCCCCCCCCCCACACACATCAATCATCGAGCTCAACGATCCGTTTCTATCTCTTTGTCTTATCTAAAGAAGAAATAAGGTAGTATATCTTTAAATGGAAAAGAAAATTATTGGTTTTTCCCCCGCCAGGGTTTGGCGCAATTTTCTTAGCTTTGCCCGGCTCCACATCTGTTCCGGGTGTACTGAGCTCAAAAAGAAGACGAGGAAAGATATGGCGAAGAAGAATAACGGCTTATCGTGGCTGCTGGCTGACGGCCCTGGAGGTACACAGTCGGTGCGGATGCAGAGGTGTTTCACCTATTCATAGTCTCTACCTGTTGGATGGGTGCACTCAACGGCAGACGGTGGGGTTTCGTCCTCCAGCTAAAAAAGACGAGCACTCGCAGCTCAGAGGATCAGTTGACTCTTGAACGTTCTACCGTGCACAACACAAGAAGAAAGCAAGGAAAACTTGAAATTTGAATCACAGAAAATTCTTGAAAAACCTTTAAAAAAGAAAATGAAACTCGCAGTTTTGGGTTCCCTTGCCGCTGTTGCTGCCACCACAGTCATGGCCAACGACCAGCAATATCAACACGAAGAACACTACGAAGAAATCCCAGAGTGAGTTTGAATTTTTGATTTTTTAAATTTTATGATTTATTTTTAAACTAAATTTTGATTGCATTTATCTTTCAGGGATGAAGATCCTTTCACCAGCAGATCCCTTGCCAACAGTCCCGTTCCTCTTCCCGTCCTGGCCATGTTGACCATGATGAACTTCTTCAACGCCCTCCAGGTACTATAAACATTTCTAAAAAAATTTTAAGTTATTCCTTTTTTTCCAATTTTAAAATATTTTAAATTAAAATTAATTAGGAGGACTGGTCTGAGGAGGATGGTCGTGATGGAGATATGGATTCCAACAGCAATCCCGGCCGATTTTCCGGTGTTTGGAAGAGAATGAAGGGAGTTCCAGGCGTATTGTACGAGACTTCCTCAATGATGGCCCCACTGACTCTGCGCTACATGCTCAGCGAGGACTCTGATCATCCCCACTGCCAACAGGTCATGCTCTGCGAGTTGAATGTCAAGGTTAAGCAACGCTTCGGCAAGCCCGGAGAGATTGCCATGCAGTTGGCCAGGTATGATTTAATCTGTTCATTATTCATTCAAGGAGAAAAACCAAAGACATGGAACAAAAATTGTAATTGATTTCCCGTTTTCTTTTCTTTCTCTGTGTCTATTCTTCCGTGAAAAAGTTCAATGGCCGGTTACGCCTTGGGCGGTAAGGACGCTCAGCGTTACGATTCTTTGGTGGATGCTGCCCGTAACGGACGCCGTGGAAAGGAATGCCACGAGCTCTACCCCAAGTGCCCGGCCCGTAGCGATGGCTCAGCTGTTCCGGCTCTCCTCAACTTGGCCAGTCGCCTCATCAAGAACTAAAACAACCTGTCCTTAACAACAACAACAACAACAATTTGAATATTTATTTTATAACCCATCCCGGCTATTTATTATCTCGGCAAAATTCTTCGACAAAATTAATCATTTGATGAACAAAAAAAAAGAAACATTTTTTCGGTGCATCGGTTATGGTGCACAAAATAAGGACATTAAGTGCATGGGGGAGTATGGCCGTCCAGGGTGTTTGGTTTATAACTTTTTCTTTTTGTCAACTTTTATAGAATTCTTACTTAACAACAACAGCAGCCCAACACTCAAATGACGGATGTTATTATTGTTAACTTTGATTCTCTTCCCACGGTACCCTATGTACATATTTAAGTGGTATGCGATTTTAATTTATACTCGATTTATTGGAATGTCGGCAACAATTTATGTGCTGCTTTTACCTTTCATTCCAAACACAAATCACCTGCTTCAATGGCTGTTGAAAATTTTGAAATACATTCGGAAGGGATCAAAAGAAATTTTGATTTCTCTTTAACGTAATCGAATCTAATCAGTTGTTATTCAATTTCTTTTTATGTTCGTAAAATGAAATTTAAAAATAATGGAAACAAAAAATATTTTTATTTGTTATTATCGGTAGCTAGATGGCACTATAGTTTTGTAAACATCGTCTGCACCATGGTCTGCACTCTGCAGTATTTTCGTCAAGGCGGCATGGTTTGGCTGTTAAGTTTATTTCTCTTTTCGTTGTTAAAGGTTTAGTGGGTTTAGTTCAATTTGTTTTCCGTGTTACCACTAGTTGTAAACGCATTCTTGTGTGAAATTGCCATGCTAGCTTTTAAACATCTGGTAGCTCGAACAGCCCAATTCTTAGTCAGATCAAATCGATGTCGCAGAAATACCCGGCTATTTAGACCTTTGCAGCACGTTCTAAATTTCAGTTTGGCTAGCGGTTTTGTCGTTACTTTCAACGATGATGAGAATCAGGAAGATGAAGTGAAAACTAAAGTCAATGTAGCTGAACCTCAAGAATACAGCAACACGTTTAAACTTCAACAAGCTGCAAACAGTGCTGTAGACTCCTCAATATTGGTTTTGTCTAGTTCGTTTCACACATTCCAATTCACCCATCAGATATATGTGTCATTACTGGGATCTGCTATAAAAGCCCTCTTAACTAGTATTGAGGTTGGCCCTGTCATGGTCGAAAGGCTGGGAATTGAGGAACACATTTCTCAGTTACAGTCAGAAATTTTCAACCAAAAACAGCAAATAAGTGATAGCCTTTATGTTTACAATGAATCCACGAAATTGCTCAATCAAGCGGCTAATATATCTTTCCTGGTGGGCAATGAAGTTTCATCTGGTTTAGCGTCCACTCATCTTCACAATGTTCAACAAGAGGTATTACATATAACTGTCCTAGCTGATTTTTTGTTTTAATGATTAAATGTCCCATAACTTATCAGGTTGACAAGATGAAAAATGAAGCAACACAACTAGAGACAGAATATTTGGAATTGCAGATGCAGTATATAGTCAAGTCCCAGTCAACATGAAGAGGTGAGTAGAAGATTCTTCTTTTATTTTAACAAATACAAACAACACTTTCACGAGACAACTTTGATTCCAGAAAGGATATATCCGCCGGATCCACTCATGTTCACTTCGGGATGTGTTCGAAGCGGTAAAACTTGGTGAGTCCTGAACCAGGTTTCGGTTAGTTGCAGATTGACGGCCAGGTTGCACTCGCGGAATTGTATGTACGTTTCACTCAGTGGCTTAACGAATGAAATACAATTTGTTAGTTCTTCATTATTTTAAATCTCAAAAGTTTTGTCTTACCTCGGAGTATGGACTGAAAATCACAAAATTGCCAGATGGGGCCAAAAGTTTCACCAGTTCCTTGGCGATGGTGGTCGGTCGACGACAGACAATTACCATCCCGTCGAGTGACCCGAATTCCAGTGGTGGCGCAGCATCTTCGTCTAATTTTATCATTTTAGCCGGTACCTCGTCTCCATCCGCATTCTCTTCTTTCGCAAGCGTTTCTTTCAATTTGTAGAGACTGCAGTTCTTCAGGGGTTTCAACTGCTCCGGAGTAAAGTTCATCGCTTGGATCACTCGCCTATTTACAACATAGTTGATTACTCGGCTGAAATATTTAGAAAATTCAAACAGATTTGCAGTTTACTTTTGCGGTGTTCCTTTTAGGAACAGGTTCCAGACAGTGCCGTGCCCTTGAATCCTATCCAGAATAGCAGCTGTGACTAATCCTTGACACCCTCCATCAAAAACACCAAACTTGCCGTTGCTCTTGATGTTGGCTAAGGACATAATCATCGCAAGGGTGTCGGGACGTAAATTCCTAAAAATTATTAAATAAAATTATTATTCAATTCTTCACTGGAAAAGAAAGGCTTACAATATTTGCATGGGGTCTTGGGAATGGAAGTGTTTAGCCAAGTGTCTGATATTAGGTTTCAGAATGTCAACCCATTCAGAATATTTTTCCTCTTTTTTGTTGAGGTACTTTTCCTGTGAGAATTCAGTCTTGATTTGGAAAGTTTTGCTGTTTTCAACTAGTTGAGTGACTATTTCACTTCCAGTCAACCCTTGACCTCTTAATTCTTCAATATCTTCTTTCTTCAGTTGTTGAGATGTGCCATCATCCCAAATCTCTTTATTGTTCTCTCCAGAGTTGAGGTCTTTCATTTTATCTTTCATCTCCACAATCTCATCTGATGGTTCAAGTGTAAACACACTGTTTTTGCCATCTTTTTCACGTACAAGCTTGAAAGTCCCATGAGGTTTTCCCACCACAGATGAGATATCGACTTTATCTCTCCCAATCTTAACAGTCCTTTATCGAGAAAAATATTGTTCATTAGGTTAAGCTTGTTACAAATGTAATTTAAAGGTGACGTACCATTTTTTGCCCTGTTTCTTAGGCAGCTGGTGTAGACTCACTTGGCTTTTTCTTTGAACTATAACAAATTCATCATTTTGGACTAAATCCATTATTCAAAAGTTCAGCAACGTTTTCAGATGTAAAGACAGTTGACAGTTTCGTCACAATACCACTCAATGAGAACAGAAGTCAACTATTGATTGAAAATAGATGTTGAGGTAGTGAACACGGTTTGAATGAAGCTTTTTATCAGATTTTAATCAAACTCAAAGGACAACGACTAAATCAGTAGTTACAAAACGCATGTGCGATCGGCGCCATGTGATTTTTTAATTTTATTTGGAATGAGCAGACGACACATTTTTGACATCACAGCGGTGTCACTTGTATTTTTGAATCGAAAATCAAATTTTTTAATTAAAAGTTTTCAAACATAATAAAGATTAAAAATCAATTAAAATTGAATAAAATATTCTTTTCATTTTCAAGTATGTATGTGTTATTAGAAACTTTCCTGAAAAATAAAAAGTTCGACGTTGCCTTCAAATGTCAACTGTGTCAAAATAGACAGAAAATATTGAACCTGTTTGTTTTCTCAAATGTCACAATCTCATTTTGTCTCTTAGATTATTACTAAGCTCTTCAGTAATGCATGTTCTCTCTTGGGTGTCCATCAAATCAATTTGAAAGCATTTCAAACAATTATCAATGCTCCAATTATAGATCTTCAGTAAATCTGACATTCTTTGCAATCAGTCATTATGGCTGTTAGCTGGGATAAATTGAGTTCCATGGTAGACTCTGTTAATACTCGGTCTCCCAATGCTTTGGAGCAGCTATTGGAAGAAGTCAATTTTCAAAGGAGAAAGGAACGGAGAAAATATGTTAGAGAAGGTAAATGCACATATTTATTTTCCAGTGAAAACTTCAAAAGTTCCAACTAATTTTCTATTATTTAGACTCAGACTTTGTGCTCCTTCATGGAACACCATACTGGACTGATTTGTTTGTTCGGCACTTCCTGTTTGAATCAGATCAAAGTATTGATGCTGATGATCTCTTATTCTTTGTAAGAAAAAAGCTAATCAAAGGATCAACACGATTTCTAATGAAATTTGAGGTCAAATCACATATTAATTTTCATATTTTAAAGTAGTCATCTGTTGAATAAAATGTTCATCAATTTTAGACTGAAGTTGAAGTTTTCCGTCGAGATAGCAAAAAGCTACCCATTGGAGATCCCGACGTGGCGTGGGAGGAGACTTTATATTTGAACTTGATCATCCATCAATTTGATTACATGTTAACCTTGGCAGTTTGCACAAGAACAAGCCCTAAAGATCTTCAGGTTTTGAAGCGTCATTGTCAAGTATGACCCAGATAATTTGCATTTAAAAAAAATGTCCGATTACACTATTGATTATTTTTTACAGAGGGTGTATGCCTCACCTAGTCGTAGAAGAATGGACGTTAAAGGTGATTTAGAAGAAATAACATATCCCAATATTTGTTTTATGGTGGACAATTTTGACGAGGTACTTTTTAAGGTGCAACAAAGTTCATTCAGTTTATTAATACACTTTAAATTAAGGTTTATGAAGATATGCTCGTAAGAGATGGCGAGATGGTTTGCGTCGAACTTGTTGCCACCAACAGACGTGGAGTCCCTCAGGGAGTCCTTTTCTTGGGCTCTATTCGTTACGAAGCCTTAAAGAAAGTCTATGATTCTAGAGTGAGTCAAAATTTAGTTTTAATTTTGCGGTATACTATTTTATTTACAAAAATTTTTCTGTTGAAATTAAAGGCTAGTTTAGGTACAAGAGTCGCCCAAAAGTTTTCGATGGGTTTATGGAATGGAGCAAGTACACATCGCATGGAGTTTGTTCGCATGAAAGGTCCCCAAGGAAAAGGCCACTCTGAAATGGCCGTAACAAAGCCTAAAAGTTTGTTTCAGATGATCACACAGCCTATTATTTTTATATCTTATTAATGTCGATCTTGTTGGTTCGCAGGTTCTGGGTTAGACACCCCATGCTCAGAACCAGGCTTTAGCGCCACAGAGCTTTGGGATGCGGAGTGGGATTCTGAGCCGGAAGACTTGTGCTCCAACACCCGACAGGTTGATAGAAACTTTTTCTAATAGCCATCCATCAAAATATCAATAATTGTTTGTTTCTTTAGAGACGTTTGAGCGAGCCAAGTGGAGGTATGCCAATCAGCAACCGTTGTCAACGACCCAACACTAGTCATCAAATGAACGGGACTACTAACATGTCCCGCTCAGAAAATGAAGGTCTTGATAAGTGCAACAATACTTGGAATGAGATTGAAGCCGGTGATGTTCGAGACGGTAAGTGCATCTACACTTAAATCACGATTCTACACTTAAATCACTGTTCAGTTTTCTTTTTATTCGGTATACTTTGATGTTTTTTTTTTTTTTAACCCTGCGTATGTATTAACTAAATTTTAAAAACATTTCTGTTAGGTTGTATTTTTGCTCGTTAAATATTTTATGTCGCATGCCAGTCGCTTTCTTTTTTGTGTTGATTGTTATTGGCATCGTTTTTGGCTGTATTATATCTACTAGGCATGCTGGCTGAGGAGCCGGAGTCAACGGACGTGCCCGGCCGCAAGACGGGTGCGACGTTCAAGCAGCTGGTGGATGGAAACCGAGTTCACTTTCGTGACGGTCAGTCGGCTCGGTCCAGTGAACCTGCTGGCCCTCGCACCGGTGTGCCATTATTATTTTTCATAAGCTTATTTTGTCTTGCTTTCCCTTTGATGGTTTCATATATTATTACTGTTGCAGCATTTTTGTGAAGAGAGTTCTTGTGTTTAATTTTTCTTTTATTCCAATGATTTCTTTTTAGAATTGGACGATGGAGTGTGTAATCCACTTTGGACTATGAAAGGATTCACCCAAACCTTCCATTACTTGAAAGAGTCACGACGTGCTCAGTCGGTGCCTCTTAACGCGCTTCTTACTTACGTCACTGTCCCTTGGTATTCGATTATTGCCGGTAAGGGAGTAATTAATTAATAATGTCTTCAAATAGAATTATTTTTCTATCATTTATACTCATTTTGTTTCAATAGATATTTTGGACCATCACGACGCGCCTACTCTTACTTTCTAGCATACTCAACCACTTTCTTTCGGCATTTTTGCTATTGTCAAGGATCTCTTCTATTTTCTAGTTATTTCTAAGTCATTACTGTTTGTTTGTTTTGATATCAACAAAGGAAATGGCCCGTCTTCGGTCGAAGATGCGGCCCGATGTTTCACAATCATATTCTAGATGTTTGCTTATTTTTCTTCAAGATAATATTTTTTTTTCTGTTAAATTCATGGTACACATGAAATACAATTGTTTGGTGAAGCAAAATTAAAAAAATTTAAATTATAAATTTTTAAAATTAGGATTGCTTTAATTTGCAATTTGGCAAACTTGTTTTGTAGTCCCCTTAAGTTTGTCTGCTATTGGAAAAAATCACTTTGATCGAAGTTTGCGATTTGCAATTTTGCATGTCCTGACTCCTGAAAGGGTTATTTTTTACGAATTTTTTAATCACGTTTTCAACAATAGAGACTTGAGATTTGCAGCATTGATGTGTGAGTAAATTCTTGACCATCTGCACAGTTGATTGGCGGCGTGGTGTAGTTTGGGCTTCGCCAACAACGAGGTATAGTATTGATGGAAATTTTGTTCACTTTCATTGAATGCTATCAAATGTAGCTGAATTTTGGTCAATTATGGGACAGTTTTATTACATTAACTAAGGAATTTGTTTTGTCAAAAGCCACTGAAAAGTGACAACACTTCGAGCAACAAAAAGTGTTAAAGTGCATGTGACGGCAAATCCTAAAGCAGATCATGTTTGAATGTGAGCTGTGATAACAAGTGAGACATGTGTCTGTGTAAAATATACTATTTCTGATAATATATTTCTCTATCTAGAATCTAGATGACAACCAGCATAAAGCCTTTTTATGTTCTATGTGAAGCTGCTTGCATATGCACCGTTTTTGCATATGCACCGTCATTGGTTGTGTTTATGTATGTAGTTGACCTTGTGTGCTAACGTTCGTTCGTCGTGCTGCATAGTCATACATTCAACGTATTTTACTTTACATACGTTTCTCAAACGTGACCATTATTTCTCTCATTCAGGCCTCACCTTGATGACAACAAGTACTGCCACGTGGATATTCTTCAGCACTAGATCGCCTACTGAGCTTATCGACTGATTATCGCCAGCCAGCATTAGCCAATTGTAAGTTCAGAACTATATATATTTTGTTGTTGTAATAGTTATTATGTTATATCCTCCTCGAGAACGACAATGTTGAGAAATAAGGTTGTTTAATGGAAAACACAATTAACTTAGTTTTCTTTAAGAGTTGGCGAAGTTGTTTGTTTTTCAGAAACACTGGCAAAATGTTAAATGATTAGTTCAACGAACTTTCCGAATACTAAACTGATTGCAGAGAATCGAGCCATGTAAAAGTTGATAAGCGTTAGAGCGAACTAATATGTTTTTATCGAATGGACAGGTCGTCTTGTTTACCTATAATTCATCCACACAACCTTTTTGTTTCGTGTATTAGAAAAAGGCATTGTTAAAGCTAAGATATTGAATCAAAATAGGAACTTTTTGTTTAGTATGGTGCAGACAAAGTTGTAAATAGAACCCAATCCCACAGGATATTATAAAATGATTAAATTAGTTATGTTGTTGTTTAATAAGTGCCATTACCATCTACGATTCTAAATGTAACTATCCGCTGATTTTTTATAACCCTCTAGAGTTATAGCCATGAAGTTGATTTCAACTATTTCGATCGCACAAATTTGGCTGGTACATTCAAGCAGACGATTGTTTTGTCGTCGTCATCATAAAGTTCCCACTGAATGTTCACGTTTTCAGCCTGTCAAGTAAAACAAAATGTAGAAAAAAATTAGCGTCCATCGCCTAAAAATGAATCATTTTTCAACGTACCACTGGGTATTTATCCGAGATAGAAGTAGTTTTGGAGTAGGTGTAAACCTCTTTGGCATTCAATTTGCAACCGACGGCCAATCCGGACTGTTTATTAGTAATGCTGGGACAAGCCAAACTCTCTTTCGATTCCAGATCTGGCAACGAGATATCTCCTATGGTAACAGCAGCTCCGGTAGTGATGTCGCTTTTGATGTTGGTTGCTTGAAACAAATTAGGAATGAGGAATGCGTTTCATTAGCTAACTACGAATCGATGTTTACCTGGAATAAAGTCGAACTCGACAGTTACTTGTGATCCTCGAGTCAATTGACATGGAAGCGTATGGCAGTCGGATACGCGCACCTCCAACACGATGGCGGTCATGTTATTCCCTACCAAGAATAGTTTAAAATTGCGTCTCAATATTTATCAGAATTCAAACTTAAATTGTTCGACATTTTTATATGGCCGTATTTAAAGTTCGGTCTCCATCAGAGAAAAATTCAGAACAGTCCGACGTAAAATCAAGATAGGGCGAAATTAAAAGTTTGTAAATGTTCTTACCGAAACAAGGATGAACTGATACACGATACAGAGTCTTGTCTGCATGGGCGTAAAAGGCTAGAACGATGACTAGTACAGTGATGGATCTCATTTGAAGAGCCATTGCTGCTGTTGGAGCTTTGCAATGCTCCCGGACGCTCAGTCGAACAGGTCTGATCGTCCTGTGAACATACTGTGCTATTTTATAGAGCCCAAAACTTGTTGAATTCGCGTCAATATCCATTCAATTTGGTTCTCGATGACTAAGACGTCCATGGGCGGATTTAGTTCACATGTGTTCAACAACGTTTCACAAGTGTTTCTACCTTTTAGAGCCAATAGGAAAGAACCACGAATACCATTTCTCCATTTTCAAAGTATTCGTAGTTTCGAGTTGAAATTGGGGCAACTTTGAGTTGCAGTAATTCACTTATTCGTATATTCCAATTCAAAGTGCTTCAAAGTAAAACCAAGTAACAACTTTGCATTGCCCTGATGGGGGAGGAGACTATTTCAAAAATAGACCAGTAACCGGAATAAGGTTTATCTTTCATCAGCAAGTCTAACCCGTACGTCGCAATGACACATTTTTTTTTTTCACTCGTGTTGTTGTTGTTGTTGTGTATACGTGCGCCACGCGTCGAAAGGATCGCGCATGAACGATTTCACCAGATGCACTAATCGGGAATAATCGGAACGCAACTGTCCTGCACTTGTCGATGAGCGAGTTGGATAAAAACAAATTTTGGAATAGCTGAACTGAAATGTTTAGTCGTTGAAGCGGAAACTAAAGCGGTAGAGTTTAAACTTTAACTGTAGTAAAGTGAAATTAGTTGGAACTTGATTTAATACCTTCTGCTTTCTTGTGTGTATTATGTTATCATATCTAGAAAAATATTTACCTTTCTCCTTTGAATTTCCTTTCAGATTAAGCGAAAATGCTGAAATTGGAAATGAATTCTTCAAATGAGGCGGTTCGAGAATTGTTCGCCTATATGCTAGATCCAAACAGGGGATGGTTTGAAGGAATTTGTCAAACCTTACCACACGCTCTTGATCGTCAATTGGATCGATACTTGCTCAACAACGGACTAGACAGCGATTCCACAGGTGTTGTGTGTGTCGCAATTGCTCTCCAGCTAATAGAAAATATCGACAAATTCAATTCATGTGTTTGGATCCGGTCTGACTCACCTGCTCAGCTACAATTTAACCTCCCAGCTAGAGCCGGAACTCTCGCGACTGACACTACTGTTGAATTTAACGCTGAAGCCATCGAAGCTATTCCGGAAGATTGCGCAGAGCAGAAACACTTCTATTCCATGGTGCTGCAAGCTTACCCTCATGCCTGGAAGTGGATTGTGCAGTTGTCGGCTTGTTATCAAGTCAACTACAACCGTTTGGATATTAGTGCTGTGATAAATTACTTCAAACAGCTTCCGGAAATCCAGCCGATTGTTTCTTCGTATGACGACACAGCAGTCAGTGGTGGATCTGTTCATCCTTACATCAAATGTTCTGCCACTTGCATGAAATTGCTGCACAAGCTCGTGGATGACGAACAAATTCGCACTGAATTTCTGAGTGACTCTCTCTTTGTGAAGCGTTATGCGACATTCTCGGCCACCGCCGGAATCTGCCGCCAAATGATCGATGGGCTCGGACCTGAGGCTAGTTTGAAAATGATCGGCGCGGAAATGATCAAAGTTGTTGATGACTCTTTGACGAATTATTGGGATCCAAAGTTAAATGAAAAAATTCCAGACAAACTCAGAGCCATGGCGGCTGTTTATGCTCAAGTTCATGAAATCAACTATGGAAATTGGATACAAGGGAAGAAAGCGTTGGCAAAATTTCCATATAGTTTTTTGGTTAATTCATGGAGAGCTGATTTCCAGAGGTTGAAGCAACTCAATCAACAGAAAATATCTATGGTTTGAAGATTAAACTCCTCCTGTTCTCTTTATCGTCATATCAATCAAGATTATGTGTTACAATTACGTGTTTTTTTCAATGTCACACAAGACATTTCCTTCTCAAAATAATAAACAAGGTCTTATTTGCACTTTGTCTGTGAATAATATTTTAAATTCTGTAGTCGAAGGGGTGTGTCGTATATTTGTATTTATCTCTTAAATTTTTGTTCTTTAAAAAATGTCTAGTTTTCTCAACCGTTCAAGCTTCTAGTGACATATGTTGTGGGACCTTTGTTAGACCGAAGAGGTAAGAATTAAAATTTTCTTTACTTTGTTTTGGTTATTTGTTTTTCTTTTATTTGCCATCTAAAATTTATCCGATGAAATCGTTAATTTTACCTTTTAACTCCTTTAGGCATGCAATAAAATACCCCAGAGCCAGCATAGTAACTTGATTGATGTCAGGAGAAACGCGGGATCGAGCTTTTCCAGTTGGCGGGAGCGCGTCGTAATTTGGAAAGTAGTTGGAACTGCTGAACATATGAAACTGATTGTAATTTCCATCCGGCTGGTAATTGGAGACGACGACGCCTGCCAGCGAAAGGGCAAACAAACCACTTCATCAAAAAGTAAGTCACCAACTTTTTCTTAACTGACCAATTAAAACGCTCATAACACGGTAGTCGATTATCTACTACGATTATCGATTACAAATCTGTGCTTTATCTACTATAAGCCTTGGGGTTGCGGAATTGCGGTTGTAAATAATGTGTCTAAGTAAAGCCAATTTAATCTTGGAATATATTTCCAGTTTCAGCAATTGAAAGCAGACCATTTATAGGGACGCAAATACTTCCTCCTCTAGAAGTCCACCAGTAAAATGAGTGTGACCCCTACCATTTAGATAGACACCGGTGGAGAGTTGATTAATTTCAAACCAAATTTGGTCGCCTTTTTTCAACCTTAGCGTTGATGGCAGAGAAAAGGTTTTCCATGAGCCTTTTAGGTCGAACGCATTAGCGTGACAATATGTGATGTCCTTGCCATTTAACTTCAGCGCAATGTAGAGGACTAGTCTATAAGAAGATTCCGGAAACCACGCCAATCCGTTCAGGTTGAAAAAGTAAGTCCCTGTCGTCGTTGCCGTGAATTTCCCCGTTGATGTATTCATAGCTCCACCCACATTTACCAGTTCTTCGTCGAATATAATTGTTGTATTTGCTTGACGGAAAACATCGTTCTTGTTTCTCCTGACAAAGAAGTAAATCGGTGCAGATTTGATATCAGCAAATCCAATTCGCGTTTCAAAACCTATATTAATTGAATCGTAAAAGTCATTCCAATGCTCCTACTTTTAAGCAAATCAAAATATTGAATCAAAGGATGAACTTACTGGGATCAAAGTTAAATTGTGAAAAGTCGCAGTAGACTGTTTCGACATACTTAGCTCCCATGACCGAATAAACTCCATTGAATTGGTGTCCTAGACTTTCAAGATCCAAGCAGGAAGTGGGCATTTTTGTTGCTAGTCCTTGTCTCATAGTAGCGTTACTTTGGGTTGATTGACTGTTGATTGAAGGAGTATTTCTAATTCCTTGCTTTACAATCTGTAGTTCGTTAATAACCGGTTAAACAGTGATTGATTTGATCTGTTAGTGAAAGCGATGACTTACCTGTTTCTGGTCTTTTAGTCTCAAAAGTTCTTCTAACTGAGCATCTTTAGCTTCTAGTTGAACAATTTTTTCCTTTAATTGAATGTTTTGGACATCCACAATTTGCTTTAGATAAACCTTGCAATTTAAATAAGTTTAAATCAGGTTCAAACATTAAAATGAACAAAAACTAAATTTAATTAAATGAAAAATTTTTGATTTATTACATAGCTTTCCTTCAGTTGCTGTAATTCTTCTTCTAACGTGGATTTAGCTGCGCAGCTCGACCAGGTAAAAGACAAAATTAGTATATAGAATAACGCTGTCGATAGTGGAGCCATTTTGCGATGGCCCCAAGTCGGAAGGTTCCGTTTTCCCAACTGATTTAGCGACAAGGATTCGCTATGGGTTTAAAAGGCTCTTTGACTAAATCATTCCATTTTTCGTAAACATATTGACTTGGTTGCGTTTTACACAGTTGCAGCTGGTGTATCTCCTTGAAAGGAACAAACTCCATACGAGACTGGTGCGGTCTGAGAGGATTCGAAACTTCTGTTACGAATAATCATGTGGTAAATATTTTTCTTTTGTGGTTTTATTTCAAGGTATTTCGCAGCAGTGCACCGACAGCTGTTGATTGAATTTCCTACTGAGCTGTTGACTCATGGCCCTCTTTTTGTCAAAGGTATGTCATTATTAGTATACACAGTCGTCGTTCAGTGAAAACGTTCTTTGTAAAAATTTGCGGTAGAAATAACTAGTTTCCGCGTTTGAGTATTTTGCAGCTGTGTAAAGCTTGATTTGCTTTAAAGATGTATTCAGTCCTTACACAAAACAATACGCAATTTTAAGTTCTAATGTTCTAATTATTAAGTAATGCTATGACAAAATTGTTTTGCGACACAGAATTTTAGGCTGTTTGAGGACATGGCTGTTACATTTCTTTCCCTCCTTTTTGTAATGGCAAAACTCGCGTGATACCGGAGTGCAGTTGCATGTGTAAGCAACTATGAGGTACAGATATAAAAGATTAATTTTTTGTTTTAATCGATCCAGTATCTGACTTCATTTATTCAGATGTGTTTTTACAGAAGATGAAATAACAAAAGTTGAATTGAATTCATTTGATTTTCCTTCTAGATGTCTGGTTTGTAAAGACTTGGCAGTTGTCCGATGCCGTTGTAAAAACCGAGCAAATACTTGATGCTGAAAATTAAAAATAAATTAATACAGTATGTGAAATTAACATGTTGCCAATAAAACACACCTATTTGGAATTCATCAAATCCAATGAGAGTGAGATTAAGCCATGATTGAACAGAGTTTTCTGTTGCTTCTGGTCGCAATTTCAAAATCACGCCGAGTAACTCTTTTGCCTGTCTTGCAGAAAAAAATCCTTTCCATTTCAAGATGTGAACCTTTTCAGATTTATAACTGGGCTCTGGGCATGTCATTGAAGAAGTGTAATCTTCTTGGTCAGGACTTAGATAAATAAAATAAAAAAGAATGTAATATCTCAGTTTACTCTAAAAGAATATTATCTAGTTACCATGTGATGTTCAATGCAGCAGCTCCAACCCATTCAACGACATCTGAAATGTCTGTTTCAGTGCATAGCAGTGGAACCTTTACTTGATTTAAAATTCTTTCTTCAAAGGATGGCAGACACTGAACTACCTGAAAGCCAAGCAAGTCGAGGTAAGCAGCAAGGGAAGATGGGCAGATGTCAGAATCTGTGGTATAAACATTATTTTTAGTCAACGCTTGATACAATTTCCACTATTAAGAAAAGCCTTACCGTGTGGATGCCAATTCATGATCCAATCAAACTGTAGACTTGTCTGATTTTGTAAACACCAACTAACTCTTTTGTAATATTTAGAATCAGGGGAAAACTTATCATCAAGAAGATTAACAGAAATGTCTACAAAAACCAAATACAATGTTAACAAACTGAAACAATTAACAGTGAATAATTAAGTTACCGTATTTAGCAGGACACTTTTTGGATGAAATTACCTCTGCTTGGCCACTTAACCCTAGCTCTTGATACACATCTTTGCAGACAGAAAGATGAAGTTTGCCTGATTCAACAACAATACTCTGATCAACTTCACCCCATGTTCCTAAAGTTCTGGCATCAAAATGTCCTTTTTTAACAAATGCAGAGAGAAAATCAGGGTCCAGCAACTTATGAACGGGGAATTTGTTAACTCTGTAAAATGTTGAGTCTAAAAAGAAGTCTTGAATTTCAGCTATTTCAGTAATTTCCCCAGACAAGATTGCAGTAATCTGTAACAAGAATACTCCTCTATTAGAATAATGTAAAAAGTTATTGAAGTTTCACTCTTACCCCATGAAAATGATTTCCTAGGTCTTGGGAAGGCACTTTATTAAGTATTTGGTCTTTCTTCCATGTGCATGTTTGTTTCAAGGATTTTGGTGGAGGGAAATTTATTACCTCTGGATTGTACATTTCAGGAAGTATTTGAAAGTTAATTCCAACGAAAAAAGAAGAAGTTTTCGATCCGGTGTGGTTTGTAATTGTTGGCTGTCCCTAAACTGCGAAAGCGAAACGCGAAACGCGAAACGCCTAAAATGCGGAAAAGCTGTGCGAAACGGACCCAAAAGTTGGGACCCTGTTTCGCATTTTAGGCCTTGGGTCCGTACTAAAATGCGAAATCGGTGGGTGCGAAACGTCAACAGAACGTCAACAGACGACGCCATTAACATACTTGCGTCACAAAAATCTACTCGTCAAGATAAAAACACCTTGCCTTCGAGTTAGTTTATCCTAGTTTCTGTTTTGTATATAATTCGTTAAATTAAAAGGATATTACAGTTTTGTGTATTTACCTATTGTATTCATGATTTTGATTTGTGATTCACGTTATTTGCCATTCAATCACCGCAATACTTCTTAAACTTGGTATGTAATTTCGTGGGTTTTTGCAATCTTTGTTGATTATCTAATGGAGGGAATGGATTGAATTTGACATAGTCAATTTATTGATTCCAAACTTAACTCATCTGATGTTTAAGATACTTTGTTTTTCTAATATTTTTCTTCGCCCAACTAATTGATGCATTTTTTTTAGATAATTAAAGTCATGGGAGATGTCCACTTCATGAAACTCGCTTTGTCGTTTTGCTGAAGTAAGCTGTCTTTCTGCAAAGAAATAAATGAGAGTAAAGAAAAAACTTTCCAATGTGAGGTGACATGATGTTTCACCTGATACATTGTAACCTACATTCTCTGAGGTATTTTTTAGTTAAAATTATCATGCTGTCTATATGTTATTCTCATACTTGTCTGTTCTCATAGGTATTACATCTACTGTTTCTGAGGTGACGGAAAAATTATGCAAGTGTTTTCTTTTCTAATCGCTTTTCTTGTTCAAAGCAATAATTTGGTTATCCCTGTCATAGAAAACCTTGGTGGAATTCTGAGAGTGGTAATAGTTCCATAGCTCATGCTGCCCAAGTAATAGTGTGGAGCAGGCGTATCTGTGCTTTACTTTTGCTACAAGCGCTAGAAGATTGGCATCACAAATCAAATCTTTGTATTTTCAATCTACAATTCAGGTATCAAAGAATCATTTTTATGTTTAAGGAAAGTTTCGGTTCTTGATTTTTCTTCTTCTGTGATGGCTAGGTGGATACAATATGTGTGCATGTGCGCATGGAAAGTGCGTCGTGTCGATGACTTTGTCAACGGGGGAAAAATGTTAAGCTTAATTTGCTCGATAATAGAATTCGTTTTAATCTTTTCTTCTTTTATTATAATTTATTTCATACCTCGGTTGAATCACTCATCAGCCCGTCCCAAGACGCATAGCTGACTTTTGACTTCAATTTTTCATAATTTAAACCGAAATAGTGTAGCGGCTGAAGAAATAAAATTTGATTGCTCCCCCCTTTCAATGTCTTAAATAAAATAATCCCACAGCGGGGTACATTAACACATTGTTACGTCGTCGACGTTCTCTATGTCATTCGATCAATCTGTTTCTCTTAGCCGGAATTTCTTTCAACAGTTGTTCGCCGAGGAAAATCGGCTGACCAAGTCGAATGGAAAAACTATCAGCCGAAAGCTGCAGCCCGGCGTCTAAAAATATATAGCTATTCGATTGAAATTTATTGAAAATGCCACCCAGCTAAAACGTGCTGAAAGCTTCTTCCGCCTCTATTCCACAAAGACATAATAATTGGAGATTTCTCATTCAAGAGCTCATCCGAAGGACCCCCGTGCTCTTGAAGAAACAAGAGTAATCGAGTCGACTAAATAAATTTAATTTGATAAGACTGTTTTCCCATGAAATACAAACATTTTATTTTCAAAACTCTAGCGAAAAGTAATATTCGTTAATATATAGTGTACACACATTCATATCCATACATACATTCACATTACTTATACTATGAGTCATGAAACATGGCGGCCTCAACGGGCCTCATCCGTCAATTTGCACTCTGGTGGGGAAAAGAAAACATTTTCGTTTCGCATTTTGAGGTTTCGCATTTTAGTATGCCCTCCGGCATTTGGTCCCGCGAAACGGTCCAAAAATTTTGGTCCGTTTCGCACAGCCTTTCCGCATTTTAGGCGTTTCGCGTTTCGCGTTTCGCTTTCGCAGTTTAGGGACAGCCGTAATTGTTTTGTTTACTATTTTAGTCAGTTCCTACTCCATCTAGCGAAAACGTTTTTAGTTATCGATAGTTTATCTCAAAGCTTATAGATGGCGTCACTATCATTACGCGGTTTATTTAAACTATCTAAGTCGACTATATTATAATAATGATATAAAATACCTAGGCAATGAATAAAGAGGGCCAAAGAAGAAGTTACGTGGAAAATTCATAATTTTCTAATGATTTTAATGAAGTCTGGAACTCTGGAAGATTTTGTACGATACAATAGATTAACCGAATATTTGTAGCATAATGAATAACGACCACTATGTAAGCATTCAGTGATCAATTTGCTGCATTACGATAATTGCATTAATCAGAATCATCTGGAAAAGGTCTACAAAAAGAAAATACTGTACCCGCTAAGCTTGCTTTTCCTTTAAACACCCTCCGAGCTCCCACAAAAATCTCTTCCTTTTTATAAGTATTTAACCCATTAATCTTATTTTCCATAGAGATTACTCAATAATTACTTACCCAGACTTTTAATAATTCAGAAATCAGAATATTCAGAATTGATTGACACCCTTGCGCGATTGCGCCATCTTTGTTGTTTATGCTCCTCCTCCCCCATCCTCCACTTGCCATACTGCCATTAGTCACCGAATCAACGGTCTTTGACGGCCTAAACCTCGTTTTGGTCTTTGGGGTTTTTTAATAACTGGATTATCTCTTACCGAATTGCTGACATTTCTAAAAGAATACTAAGTACCTTGATAACAAAGAGTTTCAGTAGGAAATTGGTGAGAAACCAAACAAAAAAATTTCTGTTGTACACATGGTCTTCATGATTCTTTTATGATTTCATTTTCTTTTTTCATTTTGTCGTCCAATCTAGTAATAGAAGAATGAATTTTCAGCTTCAGTCATTAATGCAGCAGATCAGCATCAATGACAAGACTTGTTCTGAGGAAAACGAAGGTGAAAGTCAGCATTCGGTATGTTAAACATCACCACAACTTAAGTAACCTAATGGTCTATTATACATAATATTTTGATTTGGGTCAGCAGAGCTATTTTTCTTCTCCGTTACCTACATGGAGTTCAACTCCATTACATAACCAACAAAAAGCCGAACAAGTTAGTAGTGATTCCCCAAATTCTAGTATGGAAAAAGAACAATTTACCCCAAAGAAGAGAATTTTAACTCAAGTAATCATCAATTTGTACTACACATAAAGATACATATTTAGTAATTGATGATTAATTTTTTAGTTCAAATTGGCACCAGAGGAATTTTCTCTTGAAGATGTGCAGCATATGCAGAAGCTCATCAAGGAACTCCATGCAGAGAATGTTCAAAAGACAATGTCCTGCATTAAGCTAGAACAAACTTGCCATTCTTTAAAAGGTGAACACTTTCCTGTTTAGGTTCTGATATTGAGTATAATTCCTACTTCTTTATTACCACTTTAGATGAGATTGCTTACTTAAAACAAAAAGACCACAAACAAAACTTGGAGGATTCAGAAATTTATCGTATGGAAATATCTAAGAGTCCAGCAACTGTAACAAAAGAAGAGAAGCTTGTAATGGTGAGTCGTGACTCGTGAGTCCTTATTATTTCCCTAGTAGAAATATAATCTTTTAATCTCGTTTTGTCCAGGAATTAAATGATTGCAAGCTAAGATGTGACGCAATACAGCGCGAAGAGTTCAGATTGCGTGAACTGGTTTCGGTTTATGAAGAAAGGTCTACAATAATACAGTATTTGTCTCCGTATTTCGATTTTCAAATTTTGTTTCTGTTAGGTTTGAATACTTTCTTAAAATCGTCACGAATACTACTACAATTTTTGCTGAAAACAAGAGGATCTTGGATGCCACCATGATGAAAATTCAGGTTTTGGAATCGGAGATAGCCACATGGAAAGAACGTGAGAACAATGAATCTGAAAAGAAAAAAATGCTCCATTCATTGGTCGAAGAGATGTTTTGTGCATCAAGTCCAAATTCTTTGCGTTGATGAACGTGTGTGGCAACAGTTTCCCCTTATTTTTAAGACGATTAGTTCCCCTTAGAATTTTTGTTTTTCATTTCAAGAAAAAAAAAAGTTATTATTTAATGTAGCTCGAGAAGTTATGGTTCAAATCGATACATGAAAGCAACTCAAGCTGTTCTTTTTTAGTTGAAATTGAAACTTCGAGATATTACACAGCTTAACCAAATTGATCATCTTATGGTGTTTTACTTATTTTCGCGAAATCCCGCGAGTTTCAGAGTTTTCGTTCAACTTGTAAGGAAAACATTATAGACAACTCATGGGCACTGTATAGGGTACGTTCAATGTTCATTGAATTTGTTCCATAGTTCATTGAATCATAAGTTAATTATATTTTATGCGTGAAAAAATCAGCAATTTCAGAGCAATAGATACCTGGTCGGTTCTCGGCCGTGTTGGCTTCCCTATCCCGGTTTCAGGGTAAACGTGGTCCGATTTGGAAAAATTGATGAGCGCCTCTAGTGAGTGTGTTAGGTACTACGTGAAGCCAGCCAATCAGGAAGGGTCTATGAAAAACTCATTGACCAATCACAGCTTACTTTTCTACAAGAAGTGAACAAAATAAAAAGGTAGAAGTATCCAACTGTCAAATCTCTAGGTCTTTTCTAAGTGTCCCAACATTCTTACATTTTATTGTTTGGTTGTGTAAATTGTTTATTCTTTCTAAGTGTCCAAACATTCTTACATTTTATTGTTTGGTTGTGTAAATTGTTTATTGTTCCGTTGACATAATACACTACTTCTTGTTTTGAAAATGTACACTTTTCACATTATAATTTTCATTTGGTAGTTGATCCATCGAAATGCAAAAAATCGTTTGTTTAATTTGATCAAAATACCATGTCCAATTCTTTGGTACCATTGATGAAGTTACTAGTGACTGAAATGTCACAAAATTAGACTTGAAATTAGTAGAGCTTGCTTCCATAGAAGGTGATGTAACTGTCGAATCTTCAATGACAACAGCAACATTTTCGTTCATTACATCAGGAAGTGGATCAAAAATTGCTTCTTCAGCAGCCTGGTGAGTGTCCATTGATTCTTGAATAGTAGAGGTAGCTTCCATAGAAGGTGATGCAACTGTCGTATCTTCCATGACAACAGCAAGATTTTCCTTGATTGAATCTGGAAGTGGATCAAAAATTGCTTCTTCAGCAGCCTGGGGAATGTTGATTGATTCTTTAATAGTAGAGGTAATTTCCATGGAGGGTGCTATAAGATAAAATTTAAAGCAATTGCTCTTAAAAATAAAATGTATAAACGAGAACTATTATCAATACCTGTACTGTCAAATTTTTTTCTCTTAGACGTAGTAGGTATTTTGTCTACTTTTGGTCGTTTCCTTACTGATGCATTGCTAGCATTTGTTTCCACTACAATACATATTTAAGAATTGCGTTATTTAATATTAAACAAAATAAACATATTTAAAAATACCGTTAAGGTTATTTCTCCATTTGAAACCATCAACATTTGCATTGCTTGTCGACTAGGTGTATCTAAAATGAAAATGGTTCAGTTTCTGTGCTTTACAGATTATACAGGAAATGTAATATCAATACCATTTATCAGAAAATGTTTGGGAATTGCTCCAGCATTACGATTCCTACGTTTGAAAGGATGGAACACGTTCAAAATTTAAATCCCTGATTTGAAGTCACTTTCGTCAAAATGACGGGAGCAAATACGTGAGGTGCTCGTCAAATAACTACATGGAATTAGTTCTCGCCATTTAGATAATGAAGTTTTAGGAATTGCAAACAGGGTAACCTCGTTTTCTTTTTGATTTCCTTTGAAATATGTTGATTTACAACCAGGAACAGCACACCTGCCAACCATTTTTACAGAAATTACGGTTAGGCTTCATTCACGTAATACACGATGATGGCCGCCGTATTCACATATTACACAAAAATGGCCGCCGAAAGTATTATTTGAAAGTCAACGTCTTATCACTAGATGGCGCTGTTTCATTTTTACCACTTCACAACTTCTGACAAGCTCCGCCCTAAAATGTCTGAAAATCGGGGATACGTTTACCCTAAAACCGGGATAGGGAAGCCAACACAGCGAGAACCGACCAGGTATCTATTGCTCTGGCAATTTTTAAAATTTTAAAGCAATAAAGAAATACTTGGCTTCGCTGCTTCCTGGGTTGCTGTTTAGTCTAACTGTCTATTTGTCTAAGTTTCCGATAGCGTCCAAAATGGCCGAATGAGTCAGTCGTTCAACAGTTAGTTCGTTAAATTCGTAATTAAGCTAAGACTATTTCTTGAATCTTTGTAGAATTTTGGAAAGTGATCTTTTTAGACAATTTCTTTATAGATACTACGTGCGTTTACACACTACGGTAACTTGTTTTAAAATGTTTGAATTGCACGAGTCATCCGACAAAGATGAACTAGCGGAGAAAATAGACAAGATCATATCCGACATCGAAGAAAATAATCACGAAGAAAATGTAATTAGTGATGACGACGTCACCATCGTGCTTAGCCAGACAGACGACGACAAGTCGATTTCCGAAGAAAACGCGTCTAACAAAAAAAGAAGCCCTTCAGTAATTTCTGATCAAAGTCACAAATCAAGTAACATGAGTCAATCAAGTAACAAAAGCAAAAGTAAAAGTAAAAGTAGAAGAGGTTTTAATTTAAAGAAAAAGTTGAGTAAAGAATCTGAAAATGTGTCACAAGTAAAATCGGTGGTGGATGAAAAACAAAATGGTTCTCCTGGTAAAACTAAAACACCTTCCGAAGAAGAAGTTGAAAAAGTCAAGTTGCCAAATGATTCTGGAGTTAAGGTTGTTCGACGAGGTCGCAAAGTAATCACACCGAAGATCAATTCTATTACTTCACCACCAAAACAACCTACATCAGGATCACTTTCTCTACCAGACGTATACAAATCTGTGGCCTCATCATTCTCCTCTTCAGCCATGGAAAAGCCCGGTGAAGAAACGACATTAAAGAAACGAGGTCGCCGAGCTGCTGCAACGCCACATTCATCACAGAAGAATAATGAAGAATTGGTTGGCGAGAAAGAAGAAGAAGAAGAGTTGGAAGGACCAGCAAAGTTCAAGAAGTATAAAAACATGACAGATAGAATGAGGTCAGTTTGTGTCCTTGTAGAACGGCTGAGTCCCCTGATTGTTTCTCAAGCACGAGTTGCCAATCAGAAATCGTCGAGTGAAGTAAAAGAGGCAAGCGAAAAATCGGCAGTTCCAGACGATCCTCTGGCGGAAGAAGAAATACCTGAAGAGGAGCTGATTCTTTCTATGGATGAAGTCGATGACGACGAACCAGAGGTTTTGTCTTCTCGTAAACGAGAAATGGAATCGGTGGATGAAGGGTCAGAAGAGAAAAGACCTCGTGTCGAAAAAAATGACACAGCTACACTAATCGTAATTGCTTTTCCTGTTACCTCCGTCACAGCATTGATCGAGGAAAATTCTCCGACTGACGCTGTCAACCCACAGATCACAGCAGAGGAAAAGTTGGTGACAACACCTCGCCAAGGTCGAGGACGCCGAGGTCGTCCACGCAAGTCGATTACTCCGGTACTAACCAAACAAATTGCCTCAAAAGAAGATGACGTGACTGTGGTTGCCGACCCGGAATCGAAGAAAACTATTCCGGCTAAATCCAAACCTAAACTCCATTCCGAAAGTTCCAACGAGCTGGCCGAAGATTCTGTAGAAGAAGCAGTGGGAGTAAATGAAGCTACTAAGCAAGATACCCAATCTAAAAAAGAATCTCCGATTGAGGATACTCCATCCAAATTGACATCGAAACGTGGTCGAGGCCGTCCATCAAATACTTCTCCCAGAATTGTCTTGACCAACATTTTGACTCGTCGAAATTCAAACACAAGTAGTGTCATTCCTTCAAAGAAAATTCGTCTTTCCGATGAAATATCCATCACATCTGCTGTTGAATCACGTGGTGATGTCGAAAATTCAGAAAAAGGAAACGTCACCAACAGTGTCCAGAAGAAAGACGTGAAATCAGGAGCTCGACGTGGTCGTCCAGCCAAGGCATCCATTTCACCAAAACCGACTATTGAGAAATCCCCAGTTACAGGTATGTAAAAGTAATTAAAAATTGAAAAGTTCATTTTGAAGTTGTTGTGCATTTTCCTCCACGATTGCAGTCGCAACCCGTTCGACCAGGACAACTACAACATTAACACACTTGGAAAGAAGAATTAAGTGTTGCTACGTATTGTTGGAACGCGATCCTGAGGTTGAAGCCTTGCGCATTGCAATGATCAACTCCAAAGGAAAGAGGAAAAAGGTGGCTGCTGCAGCATCTAAAGTTGAAATTCCAGATGCTGCCAGAGTAACTCGTGGAATGCAGAAATTTGCTGAACCAGATTCAAAGAAAATTTCACCTTCATTTCCTCGTCGTAAACGTCAAATTTAAGTGACGAAACGTCAATTTGTTTGTTTCCCCCCATTTTTGTTCACATTATATTCCACTCGTGTCATTTCAATTTCCTTTTCGGTTTAATTTACCACCACTTTCTTTTTTTCCCTCGTTAAAATGCAGCTTAAAATGGTTCAGTTTTTTTGTTTGTTAAATTTAATCCCATGTTCGGCATCTATCAACACGATCTATTATAGGTTAGTTGACAAGCAGTAGCGCAGTGTTATTATGACTTTGTCTTAAATTCAAAATTCAGAGACACACTTCAAGTGTTAATACAAAGTTCAAACGGGAATCAAGGGTAAGTTGCTTGTTGTTATTTCACGTTTACGCTCACCACCCAGCTAGGTAATTTAACCTTAGCGAGGTCTATTTGTTTATTTGACAAGTTTTTTCTAATGAAGACTATCTAAAACTTGCTTAGGGCAATTTTCGTTAATCTCTTAAACCTTGCTAAGTAATCAAGTGTTTACATTTTTTTAATGATTTGAATCGTGTATTTATTTCAGATTGAAATTGAAATTTGTATTTATTTATCTGTCGGTTCTTCCTCGGTAGCGTTCCAGCATCTTCTTTCATCTTTATCCTAAACCATGTTCCGCCAGCTCTGGTTGGTTTCATCACTTAAATGCGTCGGGTGTGCCGCTGTTTGTTTAAACCAATCGCCAGTCCACCGGCTCAAACTGAACCCGCCTACCCGTCCTTTCTCGTCCTGTACCGGAATGGGTTCTGATTCTTCCTGTAGTTTTGCCTGTTTTGGTATAACCTTTGGCTTCGGTTTATTAGGTTTTGGTGCCTTTTTCGGTTTAGCATTAGGTTTTGGTGCCACTTTCGGTCTCGTCAACTGATGCGGTGCTTCTTGGTAAGGATTATATTTCAACGGCTCCCTCCGGAGACCACTCTCAGCTGGAGTAGGCGGATTCGTACTGTACCGAGCAAGATCTTCTCCTATCCATACGCATACTTCCGCCATCCTTGAAACCTGTACTCTAGGAGGTGGACGGAATGGGGTGGTGTTCGGTACGCGTCCAGCGTTTGCCATTGGCGGAGGAGATACAAACTGTTGCCCGTAGAACTGGTTCGGATGAGACAACGTCCTTCTTACTTCAGGTAATCGATTCTGAGCGTAATCTTGAACAGCAGATTTTGGTTTTTCAAACATTTCCGGTTTAGTTACAGGCATCAATCTTCCATATTCATTCGGATACACGGATGGAGTAACGTAGTCAGCAACCCACCGTACACTTTCGTGATTATCCGGTTGCTCACCAGTAAAAGCCTTTTCATCGGGGAGTGGATGGACTTTAGGTAAGTCATCTGTTGATTCCCGGCCAGTCGGGACCCTAGGAGCTGGTCGGAATGGGGAGGTGTGATTAACATCCGGTACGTGTCCAGCATTTGCCATTGGCGGAGGAGAAATCTGTTGCCCATAGAACTGGGTTGGATGATACAACGTCTTGCCAACTTCAGGTAATAAATTCTCAGCGTAATTTTGAACAGCCGATTGTGGTTTTTCAAAGACTTCCGGTTTAGTTTCCGGCATCAATCTTTCAGATTTATTCGAGTAGACGGATGGAGCAACGTAGAAAGAATCAGCAACCATCCATACATTTTCCTGATTGTCCGGCTGCTCACCAGTAAAAGTCTCTTCATCTGGAAATGGATAGACTTCAGGTACGCCATCCGTTGATTCACGGCTAGTCGGGAGGTTCGGAGCTGAGTGGAATGGGTTGGTGTTGTGACTCAAATCCGGTTCGTGTCCAGCATTTGCCATTGGCGGAGGAGATAACTGTTGCCCGTAGAACTCGGTCGGATAAGACAACGTTCTGTCAACTTCAGGTAATCGGTTCTGAGCGTAATCTTGAACAGCACGGCCAGTAGGAAGATCATTCGAGTATTCCAACACAGTTTGATAGTTTAGTTGGGCTTTGATGTTCTGGCATACGCCGTTATTCATGTTCAAGCTATCTGGACTCATGTACGACGGATATTTTACTTGATGATCCTGTAGCATCGATCCAAGTTCTTTTAGTGAATCAAATAAAATATCCTTCCAAATAGAAGATCCTTTCGATGGCTCCAATACTGATGGCTTTGGTTTCTTTCCCATCTTGCGATATGGATGAAAATCTTGATTTCTTTCTGCAACCGGTCGCCGCTTCACGACTGGACCCTTTGGTCGTGTAGGGTAAATCCCGTATGCGATGCCATTCGATGGCACGTATGTAGGAACTAGTCTAGATGAAGGCGGAATAATTTCTCTCTGGTTTGGTGACGGAGGAATTAATCCGGAAGTAGGTTTCCGCATCATAACTGGACCCCTTGGTGGTGTAGGATAAATATAGGGTTCGTTTCCAGGAACTACTCCAGATGAAGGCGGAATATATCCTCTCTGGTATGGAGGAGGAGGAATTAATCCGGAAGAAGGAAGTCGGGTACTGAAATTGCCAAATTGGACACGTTCCACATCAGGTGTTTGTTTCAATTCCACCTGCTGGTGTCGGTATGACACAGGAGAATCGAGTACGTGAGACTGTGAGTTGTCTGGTTGTCGGGTTTGGTGTGTGGTGCTCGTAAAAAACCACGAAGAAACCATCGAAATCATAGCTGAGAAAGACATTTTTGAGTTTGTTAGACCTCAAAGAAATTTTCGAATAATGTAGAGGGCAGCGGTGACCTTTATATAAACTAGGCACTAGGCATCTTCGGCTATCCTCGTCAGCAGTCAGTCACGGCGTAGAATTTTTAATTTTCAAAAATTTAAATCAAACGTTATGAAATTAAGGTTTACATTTTCTTAAACTTTTTTAAATTACGCACGTTTTTCAAGTAAAAGATAATGAAATAAAATTATAGAAATAATTCAAAAACCCATAAATAGAAATGGAAATCCATAGATGCTTGCTGGCAACCATGCATGTTAACTTTTATCAAAATGAAAACAAACTTTTTCTTTGCTAATTTTTTGTTTTAATCCTGGGAAAGTGGAGCCAGCTTAAAAGTAATTATTTCTATTTTTTAAAACTGATACTTGTTTACCTTTTGTTAACACATGTATTAAGTGTTGATATTCATTGTCCCAAAATTATTTCAAAGTTCTAGATTATTCTGATGAAGTTGGAGGCTGGTTGGGGGCTTATAGGTATAAACCATTCAAAATGTTGTGATAATTTGCTTAAATCATCCAACATATTTATTTTTATCAATATTTATGGTTCAGGAAAATACTAATACTACAGACTAAGGTTATAAATAGTAGACATGAACTGGAAATCTAGACTAGACAATTGGTAAGTGATGAACTTATTCAGTTATTGCTTTTTCTTATGCATCGTTTTCTTATGATTGAGTCTGTAACAGAGTGTTTAGGCAGTGTATTTTCCACTGTATTTGCGAAGTCCTTATTAGACTTAGGATACTCTACGCTATGTTCTTTACTCGCACGAATTTGCGTGATTATGTAATCGTTAGTATCAGAGTCGCCAGTACGCTAGCTCACTACAGGTCGTTTCATCGTTTGTAATTGTGGCTTTTTAACCTTTGGAGGGAAAGGAATTTATCGAAAGTTATTTCGAGTCATTTGAATTTTCGAGGGTACTGATTCTGTCAGCATTACATTGCGGTAGGGCTAATGAGTTGTAAGGTTAAACAACAACATCATCTCCATTAAGAGAGGAGATTTCATCAAATGCACTAAGAAAATTTTTGCCCATTTCAATATATATAGTATATCAAAGCCTCAAAGGCCACTTCAGTTGCCCGTCTTTCCTTTTTAAACTTTTACGTAACTGCATTGCAATGCAGAAGGCCACGTCGGCTCCAATCTTCGCATTAAAATCGCTGGTGTATTGCAACTGTCAGAAAACTTGTGTTTTTCATAGGGATGTATCTCTGTATTTGGATGAACAATCGCTTTCTAAAACAAGGCTACTTCTTTTATGGAACAGATAGACTCAAAGACAGATGTACTTTTGGCTAAAAATGGTTTCACAAGGCGAAAAAGAAATACAGTTTCATTTGGAAATTTGTTTTGGGGCTTCTTTAATGCAAACGAACCAGTCGACGAACCATAAAAGGTCAGATTCTAAAAGATGACTTGATACTCCTTTACTTAATCTAATTGCGAGGTGTCGAGACAAACTGCGTAAAAAAAATATTGAATATTAGAATGAGAAGATTTAATAGTTATTATGATAGAAAACATACTGTACGTGATTTCCGTAGCTTGTAATTCTCTTCTTGCAAGGTTAAAATCATTTGTTTACTGACTTGTTCCTTCTCTTCAAAGGCCAGTCGCTCCGCACTCCACTGGGATTCTCGAGTTCTCATCTGATGATTGGCCAACGTATGCGATAAGTTTCAAATAACTTTAATACTTTAATATTTTTCCTAACCTTGATTGCCATAGCCTCCAAATCCCGACGTTGTTTGATTAGTTTTCTCTCAGATTCCTTCAGCATGTTGAACATTAAAAAGACATTTTCAGTCTGTTCTGATGGAGCGTGAATTTTCCGGGTAAGAGCCAATACTGCCTGTTTCATCGATTAAATTCATTTAGCCATGATTAAATTTTGTCGCATTTAACAGGTTACATATCATTATTCAAATTTACATCGTTGATGGCTTTCCGCATTCTGGCATTTTCCTCCATAATCGCGTCTTGTGTTGAATGCTGATTAGTGGCGGAGGAGCAAGGACCGATAACAGGATCAGAAAGTACCGACAAGACCGGTTTTCCCATTGAATGTCTCTCGTGCGCTTGTTTCGTCGTAGACTGGTTATTGCCGATGTTGTCCAGGGACTTGGCGTACTGCTCGGGGCTCGACTTACTTTGTTTCGCTAAATTTGGAAGCGGTTGAGAAAGTAGTTCGATAGACTTGATTTCACCGCATTCCTCGTCGTTCTTACTTAAGTGGCGATCCCTAGCAATTAAAATCATTTTAGCATTTCAAATACGAAAATTCCATCGTCCGTGGTTTATTTTATAGAGGATAATTCAATCCAACCAATTTTGAAATTACTGACCTAAATACATTCTCAAATTGTTTTTTTAACAGATTCCTGTGAGTTTTGTTACGAGACAGAATTTTATCCATCAAAAAGGTAAATTAACAAAATTTTCATTATTTGAAAGAAATAAAAGAAGCTAAACGTTAACTTTTGTGACTTACATTTAGCTGTTGAATTGAGGATTAGTACGCGTTAACAACCTGTTGGAAAAATTCAGAGCATCCAGGATTTGGCCTACTGAAAAATCGGTGAAATTCGATAAAACGAAAACTACTGAAGGATAAGCGCTTCGCACATGTGCTGGTGAGTTGTCACGGTATTTGTTTATACTAAATACAAAAGTGTATCGCCATCCTTTTTTCAGGTCGCCAGTTTACATTTTCGTTACGTCCTCCTCCGTATTTGGGCATGGAGTTGTGCGTGACGTCTGTCACGCGATTTTAACTTCCTTTATTGGGATCAGTCGATTTCCATAAAACAGCGGCCCCTGGATTACTCAGTGATGACAGCAGGTAGCTACAAATAAATGGTTGCAACAACTGGCTGTAGCTTGTCCACAGAAATTGAAAGAAGTCAAAACATGTCGTGTCAATGTAAATAGTATTGAAATCAGACGAATATGGTAAGCGAGTTCGTGCTCAGTGCCATTAAGTGCAATTTACAGGTAGCTGAAGGTTTTGCTTCAAATCCAAGGACTCTTATTTATATGCGAAAATTGTAGTCACTTGCATAAATTGAAAAATTCTATTTTCTCCTTAGATATTGATAACGAATAATTTGCGTATTTATAGTGTAACATGGCTCCAGTACAGAACATTATGTGAGATTACGTCTCTTTATCTTTATATTGATGTAACTATCTAAAATACTCATTTAAAGAATTTGTTATTTTGGTGACTTCTTTTTGTGTCCAACCTGCCTATTTAACCTGAATAATGCATGCACGAAGATTAGAGAGTAATTTTACAATGAAATTTGTACTATGAAAAATGTTTTTGAAGGAAATAAATAGAAAATCTTTCCATCTATCTTCTCATCCGGTTATGATGCTTTGTTCGAATTCAAACGTTTTTAAATAGCTGCCGCTAGGGGGATTCAGAGTTTCCGGTGGCCATTTTTGCCTAAGGCTGAGTTGGTAGAGAAGCTTCTAGATCAAGCTTGGCTTGGGTAGTCGTCCATGATGCTTTCGATTTACCGGTCGTACGAAACAATTCTGCTAGAAATTCTACCCTTAAATGTTGGGAAATTGCTTTCAGATTCAAACGAGAACATGCAGGAAAAGAAAATGAGGACCAGGACAATTGTTAAGAGGTAAATTAACAGAATTTGCAGAGGTTATCTTAAAATTCGTTGGTAAAGTTTCATGGCTGGAAGCATGGGTAAATGATTTTGTGTTCTCTTCAAAGGCGAGCATGGTCTATTCAGTTAATAGACCATGGCGAGAGGCAATTTTGTTAAGTTTACAAATTATTTTTAGATATGTGATTTTTTTGATTTGATGCATTTCTTATCTGTGGTAAATCGTTTTTACTTTTCTATTTCAGAGGATGCAGCATCGACGATAAACGTTGATGCACTTTGTTCACCCAACACCAACAGTTAGGCTTTGATATTCTGGGGATGTAAAGGAGATTGGTTAAATTTATGAGTGAAATGTATGAATCCTCTAAAATTTGCCTCAACCTCCTAAACATTCACAGGCCAAACCAGCGAATCTACTTTTTTGGGTGATGTTGAAATGTAAGGAAGAGTTTCTTAAGTTAACGTCCACTGATATAAATGTAACACATTAAGAGAAATCAAACTATAGTTCACATGCAAAGACTTAGCACCAATTTGTAACTATTGTGTAATTGCAGTTACATATTGCTGTTAGGTTCTTGCAGAAAGACTTGGCATCACATCATTAGATTGCATTTCATCAAAATCATGTTAATGTTCCTTGCGAGATGTTAAAGTAATGTTCAAAGTTTATGTTTTGATTACTTAATTATTTCTCATTTGAAAAAAAAAATAACACTTATCTACTTAACAAGGGAGGGTATCTGGATTTACATGAGTTTTGTACAAAAATGAGAAAGGTGTGTTAATCTTGATTTACATTATGGCATCTGAGACTGAACATTTTTTTCTTCACGTCTAATTTTTAACAACTTACGATAACGGAATTTGACGGTGGATGTCATCTCGATTTTGGCAAAAGAAAACACGAAACAATTAAATGCGCCTTGCTTGTATAATTTAAGTTTCCAGAGTGCAGGGTCCTAAGCAGTTGGGGAATTTGTTACCAGACCCAAGGAAAATGTTCTCAGGCAGTGAACCTTTGACCTGCAGCAGTGAACCTTGATATAAATTTACTGGCAAAATAATTTTTGCTCTTTCACTTTAAGTTCTTTGACAAATTACATAACTTTATTAGTGTTCTAGCTTTCTCATTGTATTTTTTGTTCCATTTAGGATTCCAGACAGCAGGGCTCCATGCCTATTGAAAATTTGTTGCTTGACAGAAAGAAAATGTTCCCAGATGCAGTGAACCTGTGGCCAAGATGTATTCAACACTTTTCTGGCAGACTAAATTTTGGTTTATGGTGCAAAATAATTTCCACTTCAAATATGATGTGTAGTCTGCTTCATCTATTGTCAAACTAGCTACCCGTGAAGACTGTTACATCAGAGTTTTTACGTAATTTTCTTTTCAAATTTCTTGACCGTAATATGAGAAAAGAAAGAAAAAAAGAAGAAAAGGCCAAAGATATCGTGAATGAAACTTTTTGTTTTTATTGTTTTGTGGAATAATTTTAATGATTTGAAGAATTACAATAAACAATGTATAAAGGAATTGCATTTATTGTCCCACCTCCACCCACAATTCCACCACTGTTTTATAAGCACACACATATCCAATTTTTCATAAATACATACATACATACACACACACAATTAACCCGTTGGCTGCCACGCTGTACAACCCGTAGTTTGTTTTTCTACTACTTTACGCGTCACGTCAGAAGGATCTATAACCAAGATGGGACTTGCCATTGCTGACAAGTCCGGGCTGACACGGTGACAGGAGAAGATGGAATGCACAACCTCTAGAATCCATCACCGTATCGACAAGGGGGAAGTCCCTATGGTGCATTGCCTAACAGGGCCTTTCGGCGAATCTGGGGCAGGTGCAACTGTTCGATCCCAAGGCACATAGGACCAAGAGACCAAACAGTGCGGCCCGTGCTAAGGAGCTAATACATGGGAGAACAAAGGCGTGGCAGCCAACGGGTTAAATAAGAAAACACTGATACCAACAATAACAATAGATGATCCGCGTAGAAAATGTAGGATGTCATTGCACGTTTCTGTCGTAGAGATGCTGAAGTCTGATCCCGTCTGATGTTCACAGTCTGTAAGCCGCATCCTTTCAGTCATTATCTAAATGACTTAATCAAGAAGAAAACAAAATTAATAACAAAATTTACATTCACTGACATGACAAATGAAGTTACCTTGATAACACCAACCAGGTTTCTCTAAGCTATCCAGAAGATGTAATGAGTCAAGTGCTGAAGACGAGGAGATTACTCCAACAGTTTTCCCTATGACAGAGCATTCAAATGATTTAGTTAGTTATTTTAGAATTGTGTTAACTTTCCAACATGAAATCTAAAATATTGACAGAAACTATGGGGGTTATGACAAAAAATAAAACTTACAATTGTCTGAAGAAGGAGAGTAATTTAATAATTTTTCTATCTTTGGCTGTAAGGCAGCAGCAGCAGTCTTCTGTATCTGAGTTAGAGTTCTAACTAGCTTTGACTAGTTAATCATGATGAATCCAAAGGAAATATGTCGATAAATATTGCAACATTGATTGCAATAAGCTGAAATTAATGGCTACCTACTACTTGAGTAAAACATTCAGAAAAATGCAACTAATGTTGGTATATGCCCTGCATCTTTTCATGTGACTTCTCGGAAGTTGCTGCATTAAACCTGAAGATTACCCATGGCCTTTAGCTTTCTCTATGACAAAAAATACAATTTATGACATATAAAAATGTTTAAAATTTCTGAAAGATGAACAATACTTGCCTGTCAAGTGTCAATGATGCAACATTTGTAGAAAAACATGTTCGGAAAAAAACAATGTATGTCCACACTGGGGTTAGTGACCTACCATACCAAGATCAATAGAAAATCCAGATAATTATTATGAATATTAACAAAAATGCTATCATTGGTCTTTACCTGTATTCACTGTATGATGCATTCAGCAAACCGTCGATTACGAAAGGGTTGATCGTAGGCTACTTGAAGGCGAATGCTTCCTTTCGCGTTTCTTCCTACAGGTTATAATGATAAATATGAAATTTGATCCAATACACATACGGAATAATAAATTAAACGAGTTGCACAGACATAAACTTGAATTTACTTATGAATTAATCGGTAATTTCCTCGAAAAATAGGAACTTTTGACAACAACAATCAGCCATTACATGAAAAACGAGGACACTTGCCATCTATTGGGCAACTATGAAACTCGGAAAAGTCTCAAGAATGTAATTAGTTTTGTGACACAACTTGAGCTAGAAAAGCACACTATAATTTGATTAAAATTAGCTTGAAATCTTGAGAGCATTATAGGGAACAAAGCTCACTTGCTAGTTTTATGCAAATTTTCCGGAAGTGTACCGGAAGTAAGCGATAGCGCCTTAACCATTGAACTGCCGACAAAATAAACAAAATAATCGTGATCTCCGTAAAATTTGGGGTCGATAAAGTGTGATTTAAACGAAATCCAAAATTTGGCCAAAATCGAGAATAGTTCAGGAAAACTCTCAAAACCGGAAGTACGCGTACGTAAAAAACAAAACATGAACTTTACCACAAATTTGACGAGGATCACGAATATGTGGTTCTTTTGTGCGTCGAATGAATATTTACTGAACTACTGACTGAAATGAGAAAACCGGAAGTAGGAAAAAAAACACATTATTAAAAATCTAACAAGTGAGCTTTGTTGCTATAAAAAGTTAAGTCAATTATCAATCAAAATTACTGGTCACAATAACTGGGATAATGCCTTTAAAGATGTGAAAGTAACGCTCTAGCTCAGTTCAGATTCTAAAGACTCCACCGACAATAGAACCCCAATATTTTAAATATTTTTTAAAAATTACTTTGTTTGCGACAGTAGAACTCCAATGACAGTAGAACTCCAAAGATACAAGAACTCTTTTTTTAAATATCATTAAAAAGACAGTAGAACTCCACTACGCGACAATAGAACTCCAATAATTTTTAAAAATTATTTACATGTCCGACAATAGAACTCCAACGATTTTTAAAATATTTTCATTCCCGAAATTAAAACTTCATTGAATTTTAAATATATTAAAGGTCCTTAAATAGAACTCCTTTCTTAGGAGTTATTTACTACCTTACTTCCAAGAGGTCCAAATTACAACACCCAAGATAGCGCAACGTCAGACTGCAGTGCACCTGACCGTGTCATTAAAATAATTAAAATATGAGTTGGCTGAAGAAGTGAAGTATGATAGCGCAAAGTCAGATTGATTCTATCTACATTTATTGGAGTTTATACATACTATGCAGGTATACAATACATGAATTGTAGCATAAGTGGTTGGTTAAAGTTGCTCAAAGCTTTAGAAAGAGACTCGGGTGCGCTGGGATAGATCAAAATGACTTCACAATAACTGGGATAATGCTTTAAAGGATGTGCAAATTAACGCTCTATAGCTCATCGACATCTTGTTATAAATCATCCCACTTTAGAGCTATCAAAATCCTTAAAAAAAAAGTTAAGCTTACCTTGTCATCACTTAAAGTTCTGCATCTTGGTAGAGATAAATCCTGTACAAGGGACACGACACGAGAAATCACCGGGAGTCAGGTCTTAGGGACCACAATAAGAAGCATTGTGTTTACAAATTTCACGAGAGGCCCGTATTCATGTTTTCTGAAGTACCTTCTTCGTACTATTTGCATTTTATTTTGTTGGATTTCATTCATGATTTTCCATATAAACTCGAATGATTTTTTAAATTGAAGAAACTTTGTTTTCGCATGAAGTTAACTCGAGGTTTAGTTCATCAACAGAGAAGTCAAATGGACTTTTTTGGATTGTAACTCTTTGTAACTGGTGCTCCAGGGACCGTAGTGGATTCGGTAGATGAGCATTGCTTCTTCTAAATAATTAACCAGCTCATCACGCGCACGCTGATTTCTGCCCGACGCCAACTCCATCAACACATCCGTGAATTTCTGCATCTCGTTTGCCATTTCAATGCTGTACCGACCATAGCGATGCTCAACAGCGGTGAGAGAGATTCGTAGCATTTTCTCGCATTCTTCGTATTTCCCTGCATGAAAAAATTAAAGCAATTAAAAATTTTGACTGTAAATGAAATTCATGAAATTTACCTATAAAAGCGTAACACTGGGCCAACTTGTCAGCGCTCTTTCCCAAATCCGGATGCCCTTTGAACAAAGCTTTGCTACGTAATTGCACGCACTTAGTTAACAGTTTGATTGCTCCCATAATATCTCCTTGATCCATCGCTTCCGTTCCTTTTTATTTAATAAAATTAGTTTGAAAATGAAAATATTTGTAACAAATTAATAGTTTTGAAAAATTATACCTCTGGCATCAAGTGACACTGCCTCTAAATCCGCTTTTAGCTGGGTGAAATAACTTTGAGGTGTTTTGCACGACCTGCATAGGGCCATCTGATTCTGAGCGGATAGATTATTTCCGGTGGGGTTGATGAGAGATCCTTGGCAAGACGGGCACATGAATGAATATATAACGTCCTAGAAATGTAAACAAATAAATAATACGAAGATCCTGAAGTTAGAAATAAAAGCCTGGATTCAGCTACCTGGAAATCTTCAGTATTTTTATCGAGGCAAGAATCACAGGTGCAAGTGAAGCAGTATTGTGCTTCTAGAGCTTCTACTCTTTCACTCCTTCTCATTCGGCGATAATGTGGTCCATAACAATTGAATACTTCGTCTCCTTGGCGAACATTACGGATAGCTCGCACAATCAGCGTATTACCTTGGAAACTACAAGATGGGCGGCATTTGAACACTCAGTGAAAATCGCTGGGAAAGAAAACTGAATAACTATATCAAACCTATTGATCACGGTCGGATCACAGTTGTGATTCATGAGACTGGCAGAAGGATAAATGGCGGTTGCAATTCTTTCTTGTCTTTCATTATTCTCGTCTATAAGGCAGAGCTCCGTAATGGCGTGGGCATTGCTCACCATCTGACAGACGTGAACCAAAATCAGGCCACCAACTAGATACTGAGACTCTAGAGAGGCTGACTGAAAAAATGACGAGTGTTGTTCCAGTAGCAAAGTTAGGAAAGCAGCAGTCTACAATCAGAAAAATAAAGAAACCATGAATATACAATACAAGTGGTACAGAAGAAGATTAGAATTCCTTACCAACGCGTATTGGTAAAGTTCTTCAGGAGCCATCCGTTCAGTATGAGAGACTAGATGGAACATAACCTGGTAACTCTTAGTGTCGTATGGCCCATCAATACCAGGCACTTTTTTCACTTTATCGGTATCTTTCAGAAAGGCTAACACTGAATCTAGTCCATGAGAGAGAACAATTCTCGCTCCTAAATGGGCAATTCCAACAGAGTTCAGTACCGCTTCAAGTCCACATTCAAAATTGTGGTAACAGGATGATTCTTGGCGGCAGGAATCGCTGCAGAACCAAATTTTACCGCAAGCCAAGCATCTGCAAATTGAGGGAATTAATGCATTTTGCATGACACCTGTATAGTATAGAAGAACTACGGATATCGTTTTGCTGATGAGTGACGAGTACAATGATGACATCGAGAAGTCTGGAAGTCGGGCAAAACCACCAACGCATTAGGTTGCTCCACAAAAAGAGTTTCTCCAGCTTTAATATCTCTGTTAGCTACAACGTAGCGCCCTTTTTCTTTCGAGTGGCTGTTTAGCGTAAGAATAAAATAGCAGCATACCATTACAAATTATACTCATTTGAAAAAAGTGTGAAATTTTACCTGATATTCAAGGCAGAACTTGCTCCTTTAAAAGAAGAGTTTTCCCCGCAATAAGGAAAAACCAGATCTTCTTTTTCTGATAATGCTTCCCTTGGACCATTCTCGTTATCTTGGTTATCCAGCAACACAGACCTAATATCTGACTGGATTTTTCCTGTAGAGAATTAGAAAATATATTTTAAGAACTAAATTCTAAATGAAAAAATGAAAACCTTTCTCTGTCATTTGCAAGTGTTTCATGACAGACTCTAATTCTTCTATTGTTGTTTGTAAATCTTCTTCTTTGCCCAATTTTTTAAGCGATTTCATTTTTCTGATTAAAACTTTAGGCAGCAAGTGACTAGGATAATTTTTTTTAATCGCCAACTTGATATCTTCAAGACAGTCTTCATATAACTCTAATTGGAATAGGGCGGCAGAACGATTAGCAAGGGCCAAACTTTTTTCAACTTCACTTTCCTCAGGGCAACTGAGAATGCTTTGGGTGTATGTTTCTATACATGATGAGTAATCCTTGAGAGAAAACTGTCTGTTTCCAACCTCCCGAAAATATTTAGTTGCTTCATCGGATTGCTCACGCTTTATCTGGTGATTCATCCATTTTATCAACACCCCTCTGCAATTTATACAAAAAGAAGCTGAGTGCTGTGTGACTTTTAAATCAATGCTTACCAATTTTAAAACATACCTCAATTCCTCATCCTGTAGAATTTCTTTAATTCTGTCGGCATTACTGTTTTTTATTTGATGAATTTTGTTGACTTTCCCTTGTTTTACGCCGGTTTTGGTAAAAGAATCTAACAGTTCTTGCCAGTTACTTAGTTCACGAGACATTTCTTTCTGAAATCAAAACAAACCAGCTCCAACGCCATCTAGCGAAAAAAATCTAATTACAAACGTTGTAAACTTGAAATCAGTAGCGGGAATAAATTTTTAATATTTCAAACCTATTTATTTACGAAGTAGTAATTGACGAGTGCTGACTGAATTTTCAAATAAATCCAAGAAGTTTTTTTCAGGAAATAGAAACTAGAATAAATTAAAAATGTGAAATAAGTGATTACCAATTTTTAACAGATTCACCGTGTCCCTTAACTAACGAAATGCATCGCAATTCACGAAATAATGAAAACTAATGAAAGCGACTACTGAAATCAAGATTACTATATTTCCAGGATGCGGAGTGAGGACTCGTTCCAGCCAAACATTATTTCCATTCAAAAAAATAAAACGGTAGAAAAAAACAAACTTGCGAACAGAAACTATAGGGAATACAGTAAAAACCAGTTCACAAAATCATTATTGATTAATTTTAAAATTCCATAACATCGTCATCGTCTTCCACACCTTCACTTTCTTCAGCACTTCCATTCCAATTCTGGTCTTCATCACTGTCTTCTTCTACCTCTATATCTTCATCATCATCATCATCATCATCATCCGAACCCAGCATATCATGTATAAAACCAGCTAGAAAAAAATGCAACAATTCAAATCCTTCTTCAGAATCGCTATCATCAGAATCGCTGTGTTCAACGCAACAAAGAGGAACTTTGGGATACACAGATAATTCCCAATTATTCTTCGCAGCTTTCCTGACCCAAGATGAAATGTGTTTAATCAAAATCTGCCCACAATCACGAATGTCGAGACTCTTGAGAGAATTGCCTTCTTCCATGAGGACGTCAATACCTTTAATTGAAACCGACTTGCAATCAAATATATCTAAAGACTCCAAGTTTCGGAACGAGTGGTAATTAGCAGCTTTCAGCAGAACGTCATCAGTGAGAATGCAGCAACCCCTTAAGAAAATAGACTTGAGCGAAGAGGATGAAAGAAGTGCCAACACAACTTCACTGTCGATGCATCCTTTTCCAAGAAAAAACTGCAACTGTTCAAGCTTCTTCAATTCGAGTCGTCCCCCATCGATCGGTTCGCCTTCACGAGATTTTTGACCTTCTTCAGGCCACGCCATCGAGTAACTGCTATTACAACAGAGGGTTAGGGATTTCAAGTTGGGACAATACTCGATAACAGCACGAATTTTAACGGTAGAGGTGAAAAAAAAAAGTTCCAACGACTTCAAAGATTTTCCAAAAGACTTAAGAAGGGGGACAATGCCACCATCAAATGTGTTATGGTCAGAAGCACAAAAATGAATGGCACTAATATTTTTAAGAGGTAATAGGGCATGAAGTTCAATGTCAGTCATTTCTTCTGCCATTCTTACATCTATAGTCGTAATAGACGGGCATATGGACACAGCAAGAGCCAGACTACCAGCTTTATATGACGAATGGATGGCGAGTGTCGACAAGGATAGTTTGGGCGTTTCAAGTTTTTCATCCATGGCAGCCTGAGCCATACCGGCCAAAGCGTCAACTAATAATGGGTGACGAAGTATAGTTAGGGCAGGTAAATTTTGAATGGCCAACTGGAGACCCTTAGTTGTAACACACGTGAAGCTACTAAAAACATCCAATGTATGAATGGATTTGCACCGTCCACTGACACACAGCTGTTGAATTCCATAGTCAGAAACTGAGCTGTGTTTAGCATGCAGCACTCTAAAAAAAAATCAATGTTTTTTTGTTTGTAGTAAACTGACATTATAAATAAAACAAAGAGACCAACCTCAAATCTTTACAATATAGGCCAAGTAACTGCAAGCAAGAGTCTCCTTTCTTAGAATATGAAATATCCACAACTTGTAAATTGGAGAATTTGGGAATGAAACTCTCATATTTATCATTGTCTACGAAGTATTCCTCATGACAAAGCCACAAATTTTTCAGATCCTAAAGTGTGTCAGTAAGTAAAATGTTCATGCCATTAAATATGTTTAAATTTTGAAACATACTGGGCTTATGATGGTGGCAAGACGGAGAAGGCCAGACACCTCATCTTTTTCACGCATTGAACGGAAATCCAAAGTCCATAATTGTGGAGTGATGAGAAGCTCAATAAATTTGTTTTCAAGCAATTTTTTTTTCTTAAGAAGCAGAATGATTTCCTCTATGATAACAGAAGCTAAAAGAATTGACAATAGAAAAATGCATATGAAGTCACGACATCATTATGTAATTCAAGTTACTTACGTAAATCATAGAAAGGATTAGTGCTTTTTTGGATGAACTCGATGTCCTCCACTCCATTCAACTTAGGCGATTTCTTAGCCCATTCATCCATGTGGTCTGTAACATTGTCTAAACACAACTGGAACAGACTCTCAACACCTTTTACTTGTGGCATGTTTGCATCGACAATATTAAATCACAGATATTCAAAGGAAATGTGATTACAATTATAAGGAAAGATCTGACACTAGTAATTATTTTATTTCCTTTTCTTAAGTAGCATAGAAATGACCTGCTATGGCTACTGCACAATGCAAAAGGATTAAAAAAAAAAATTGTTGGTTCGTGCAACGGTGCCAAACTGCTAAATAATCACTCTGGAAATAGCGGGAAATAGGAATCGAATTCGATGACATCAGACGGCGCATGAGTTGATTGATAATTTGATATGAGCATTTTGTCATTTAAAAACAAATATTAATCTTGCTCGCCGGGAGGCTTAAGAAGCTTTCATAGGCATTTATAAAATGAAAATATTAAAAAGGTTTTTTCGTTCAGGGTTCGCCATCTCTCATACCGGTCTATTACAGCAGTAGCCAACCCTCGAGTACTACTGCGTACAAGAGTGTCCCACGTCTTACGATGATAAGCGATCTGACTTGCCCCAACGAATTTATCTAAGGTGTTTATATATATATGCCGCGCATATAGGATGTTAGTAGTTGGTGTTGGTTAGTAGTAGTGTTAGTTGTTGGTGTTAGTTAGTAGTAGTGTTTTAGTAGTTAGTTTAAGTTGGTTTTAGTAAGGGTGAGTACATGCATGGTTAGTTTATCATAGTAGTTAGTAGTAGTGGTTTAGTAGTTGGTTTAGTTGGTTTTAGTAAGGGTTAGTACATGCAAGGTTATTTTATACAGAGCGATATGGGGAACAACAATGGAGGACAATGTTGCGGAAGTGGGAATCGAACACGGGACTTTTTGGCACAACGCTAGATGCCATAACCATTATACCATGGTCGCATATCCTGATCAAACTATTACCGGAAGTAGATCATATCCTAAAAAAGTATTGGCTGAGAATACATAACAATATTTCATTTTTTAGTATATTACTTTATGGCTTAGTGGTATAGTCTCTAATATGCACGCCGGAGTCCCGGGTTCAATTCCCATCGGAGCCAATTGGAAAAAGTTCTCTACTCTATTAAAACTCTGTATATTAGCTACGAACCTTGGGTGGGCCTCACAAGAAAAGAAGAAGCGAGATAGTCATTCTGTTTGCAGAAGGAGATAGGGCATATTCTATTTATTTATTTTTTTATGGAAAAAAAATCACTAACAGCCTGGGTACCTTGCTTAACGCAGCGCAGGTAGCTGACAATTTATTAGGTCTTTGCCTGTTATTATTAACTGTTACCATGGTGGTGACCATCGTGTCGAAGAAAAGGATTTCCTACTCGCCACTCGATTCACTTTAGTATGTCATCGCGCATCGATCCTGCTGAAGGAGATGCAGAGCAAGGATCACTTGGGAGACATTTTCAGAAAATAAATCACCATGGCGTCCTGTTGATGCACTGAGAGAGAGGAAATGGCCAATACCGCAAAAATATTAGACGATTTAAAAACAGGCACTAAAGGGTTTTTTAATTTTCCTAAAATTTCGAGGTTAACCATTTCAGTTTAATTGATAATTATCAGAACATTCCCAATTATGTTACATAAACGAATGCAATAAAAGGACAACAAAATTTTAAAAACTTAATTGAGCCGAAATAGACAATTGCCAATTTTTTTCATTGGCTTTCTTCTTCCAGTCGCAAATATTCTGGCGCGTCACCTTATCACACCATTTAAACTCAACGTTCTTAAGCGCATTGCTGTCTTGCATGATTACATCGATACCTTTCTTGGTCACAAAGTTACAATTTGAAATTTCAAAGTGCTCAAGATCATGGAATCGATGGAAAATGGAGATCATCATTAGAATTTCGTCAGTGAGGGTGTCGCAATCGTTTAAGCGGACGCACACAAGCGAGGGAGAAAAAAGGAGCAAAAAAATATGCAGGGAGGGAATGCGGCCTTTTAAATTCAATGCCTCGAGATTCATTAAGATTTCATCGCTTTTAAAAAAATTCTGCCCATCTTGCCAGGGATTAATATAATTCAAATTGTTTAAAAGATTAAGGGAGATAAGATTAGGGCAAGATCCCGTCACTACTGGAATATTAACGTCACGGAACAGGGAAAGTTCTAGAGATTTAAGCGAATTCCCTAATGAATTCAAAAGAGGTCTCACACCGCCAGGAAATGTAATATTTCCATCGCGATGCCCACAAATTTTTAGGTCGCAAAGGGTTTCAAGAACCAATAAGCTTAATAGGTCAACGTCAGTCAATTCTTTAGGCATTCTGATATCGACATTAGTAAGCAAAGGGCAAAAGGATACCGCTATACGTAGACTACCACTTTTAAAGGGAGAACGGATGGCGAGCATTGACAATTTGTACTTGGGGATAATATCTAGCTCTTGATGAGACGATGCTTGATGGATTTTGACTAGACATTCAACAGTAGATTGGTGATGAAGCACCCTCAAGGAAGGTAAATTATCTAATGCCATTTGAATTCCTGTCATGGTCACTTTCGTCCAATCAAGATCCAATGTACTAATTGACTTGCATTGCCCAAAAAGAAACAGCTCTTGAAGACCACTATCTGTCACTGAACTATGCTCAGCATACAGCTCCCTAAAAAAACAAAACATTATACAACATGTCTAGATTTAATTCTTATAATGTTTAAAATTACCTCAATTTCTTGCAATGGCTACCAAGAATGCCCAAGCAAATATCTCCAGCTCTTGAGTAAGAAATGTTCAGTACTTGCAATTCAGTAAAATTTGGGATGAAATTCAGGTAGTCTTCATTATCAAGGAAATATGTGGGATGAAAGAGCATCAAAGTTTTCAGTTCCTAACACAACAGCTGGAATGAAATTAAAATTAAAACCATATGTGTAAATTTTTATATTTCTAACTGGGCATCTGTTGGCAGCAAAACGGAGAAGGTCAGAAATTTCATTTCTAACGCACATGGTACTAAAGTCTAAAGTACGAAGTCTGGGGGTTATCAGGTATTCAAGGAATTGTTTCTTTAAATACCCCTTTTCTCCAAGAACCTTGATGATTTCTTCGATAAAACAGGAAGCTAGAAAGTTGACAGCCCAAAAAATGAAAATACATCAATTGAAGACAAATTGGATAATATTTAGAACAAAAACTCACGTAACAGATTAAAAATATTTGTGCTTCCTTCGTGACTGACAGCGTCAACCTCACCCAGAGTCGAAATTTCCTTACAAAATGTATCCATGTTTTCGGTAATAAAATCTATGGAAATTTCAAAAAGAGACTCCACTCTTTTTACTCGCGGCATTACAGAAAAACAACATAGGAAACTTCAGTGGAAAAATAATAATAATTAAGCAAAAAAAACAGATAATCTCTTCACCGTGCTTTACGACGTCTGTTAGCTTTTTCCCTTTTTGGCTTTTTGTTCAGCAAAAAAAAAGCACATGTCAGGTCGCAACAATATTTTCTGGTAAAACTGTTTTAAACGAAAAAATTTGGCAAGATTATATGTTAAATTTAAAAAATTATTTACCGTACATTTTTATTCATTTTAAAATGGGCTTTGAAATTCTACGAAAATTAAATATTTTAATCCGATATTTGGATTGAATCGATATTTCACAAAAGTCAAAATGTCAAACTCGTTAAAATCACTCTTCTACACTGCTACAGCTAATATTTGTAATTGCGTTCGTAACCTCATCGACCTCATGAAGGCATTAAATAGACAACAGACAAGTAACCAACTTTCAGTTTGCCCTCGACGTCCGTGAACATCAATGAATGAGTTTCACCGCAGAATCAAACACAAACATGGAAAAACAAGCGTGTCAACTTCTACTCGAGCTTAAAGAAAAATTGTTGAAGTTAAAACAAGTAAGTACATGCTGGGACGTTTGTTATAAATTTATTTCTAAGTAGTAATTTAAAACCTTTTCCATTCCAGGAAATGAAAAATAAAGAGAAAGAAATTTGTTTACTAAAGGATCAGCGTTTAGCCAAAATGGAGTATCAATGTCATCTTTTAACTTGTTTGAATAAGCTGAAGTGCCAACAAGTTGCTGAATGCCAGGAAAAGCTTGATGTCTTCACCTTGGAGTTTGATCATATTAAAGTGGAGCTAAACTTAATTTATGCCCAATTACAACATCACACTGGACTCAAAGTATTACAAATATAATTTGATTTTAACCGTGTATAGAATCAATATTTAAAATTTAGATTCACGCAGGATTTAGCCCAAATCACCAGGATATTTTGGATAAAATGTTGGTAGAACTTCGTTGCGGAGTTTGTTCAGAACTAACGGTTTTCGTAAGTTGACTAACTCGGGAGTTCTATCCTACGCCCACGAAAACGCAATTTACACTACCAATCTTATTTCATCACATAGGCTACTTCATTGAATTGTATGCACACATTATGCCAATACTGTGTTGCTAAATGGAAAAGCGAGTCGCCTACAGCTGGATGCCCTATATGTCGAGAGCCAATACGTGCTGAAAAAAGAAATTTCTTGGTCGATAACATGATTGCCATCATGATCAGTTTGTATTCGAAGGAAGAACAATCTAACAGGAGGAAATTTGAAAAGGAACATCAGGAACTGCACCGAAATCTTTTGGCTGCTGGACTACGAACACCGGAATACAACAATCCCTTTTACCGGATTACTGACCGTGGTCTGGTTTTGGGAGAGATGCAAATCGAGGAGTTACCAAGCATCGCTCAAAGTCAGTTTCCCGGTTGCTATATGTGCAGTGAAGATTTAAGTTTGATCAGTGTCGTATTTTTTATCTGTATGATAGATCCACCCGCCGCTGTATCATCTTCGACTATGGTCGCATCAATTGTTCGCAACTTAACTCGGAATCCCTTATTGTCCAGGGAACGTCTAGACAACAGACGCAGGATCCACTACACCAGAATGCTTGCTAACATTGGAAGAAGGCGATTGATGTCAAGAAACCGTTTGCAGTCAATGTCAGTCTCTGCTAACTACTTTTCAATTGTTAAGAAAGGTTTTTCTTTAAGTTCTATTGTTGCACTACAGTCCTCCATGCAGCCCAGAGAACAGTCGGCCACCTGTCATCAATATTGGCTCGTCCAGCAGCGTACCTACTCCAAGGATCGGTGAAACTGCACTGGCGTTGACCTGTCTTTATATTGCGGTGACTTTGTTTTTGTATTATACCCTACTTTATTTGCATGTTCTATAGTGTGCGTAATTTCCTATTTTATTTCTAATCTTTTTATCAATTTTATGAATTTTTATGAAAAATATAAATGAAAACTACTATTTAAAAAAATAAACTGAATACAAGTGGAGAATCGGACGATTTTTAGAAGAAGACACTATATTCAAACCATTCAAACTACAGTAAAATTTTTAAATATTCAAAATACTTCCTTCAAAACATCATTATTCAGATAATCATGGAATCGATTGTTTTGTCCTTATAGGGCTAAGATCGCAAAGAAGCAAGATTTACCATTTGTTTATGATATTCATTGAAATCTATTGGCTGGTTTATAACGATAGGGTTACCATGGTAATCAAAAAATATACCAAGGAAATCATCAACACTGAAATCCGTCTGCCAATTTCGTTTAACAAATGTTTTTCGCCATCCCCTAAAGTATCCAACATTGAAATAATCAAAAAACCCAAATTCCCTGAGGGATTGACATTTTTGAATCATAGCCTCAAACCCTTTTCTTGATACGCGATCGCAGCGTAGTAACTGGATTTGCTCAAGGTTTGGGAATAGGTGAAGGTTAGCAGCTTTTAGAAGGGCCTCGTCAGTTACTGCTATGCAACGGTACATGTCAATATATCGTAGGGAAGGCGATGACAGGAGTAAAGATAGACTTTCAGGCAGCATACTGTCACGACTTACATGACTTAGATCACTAAAATGCAACATTTCGAGATTCTTAAGTACGATATTCTTCTTCGCTCTATGTGTATCGAGAATAGTAATTCTGCCATAGTCGAGATTATCTACAAGAGAAAGAGAGCGCAGATTGGGACAATACTCGATGATATCACAGACATCCAATTTGTGAAAACCCTTTAACTTTAAGAATATCAAAGAATTCCCCACCGTTTTAAGTAGAGGGGCTAAACCACTAGTATAATCGTTGGTATAGTCTCTTGTATACATTTGAAGGTTTCTTAGATTTTTGAAATAGTGCAAGACCTGAAAATCATCGTCCGTCAATCGACGATCATAGTACCTGACAGTCACTTTCGTTATAAAGGGGCAAACGGCTAATGCTAGTACGCAATCTTCGGCGGTCGCGTAATCATCATGTCTATATAAATCAATGCTTGACAACGAAAAAGTAGGAATAGACAACTTTTTGCCGAGCGCTTTTCGATGAAGGTTGGCTAAAACTCTGACAGTTAAGCGATGGGGAAATACTTTTAACACGGGTAGATTTTCAAGTGCTATCGCAATCACTTCTTCTGTAACTTCGATGTCATCAAAAACTAATGTATGAATTAACTTGCATTTACCAACGACACACAGACCTTGAATTCCATCTTCCGACACCATTTTACCGCAACATCCCCTCATCACCTGCGCTGATAGTTGCAGCGCTCTGAAAGAAATAATGGTTTCGTTCATATGTCCTAAAAACACAACAATTTGTGTAAAGAATATACCTCAAATCTGGACAGTTAGCTCCAAGAGTGTTAAAAAGGCTGTCCAGCTCTATAGGAGATGACACAATATGCAAGACTTGCAATTTTGTAAATTTAGAAATTGAAGGTAATAAATCTTTCATTGGAATGTCATAATTATTCCAAAACCGCAATAATTGTAATTCCTATGATAAAAAGCTGTAAAGAATCTTTAACCAGATATTATTGAATAGAATTTGTTTACCGGGCATCTGACAGAAGCAAATTTAAGTAAACTTATAACATGCTTTCCTTTATAATTTTCCATTGACAAGGTCTGACAGTGTGGGGTTAGCATTAGCATCTGCATGAAGACTGTTTTACTTTCAAAATACCTTTCATTGTAAACTTCGGCAACTTCAGCCAAGATTTGTTGTGCTAATAATTTACATATCCCATGAAGGAAAGTAAAATTTTAATGTGTAACTTTAACAAATTATAATTTCTGTAACTTACACAGTTGTTCAAAAGGACTTGAATTAAATTCAGAATCTATAATGTCCACATCTTGAAGTTGTCTCAACTCACACTTTTTCTGACAGAGGCTCATATGCTGAGTTAGACTGTCTATACACACATCATATAGAGACTTGGCACTCTTTTTAACATTTAGTAACACATTTTCATCTCTTTGAGAAACATATCTTTGAAACATTTTCTTTTTCTTGAAAACTATTTTTTGTTAGATTCAAATTCGCTGCTTTACTTACTTTGACGTGCTTCGACCGTTCGACGTCAGACCAACGAATCCGATTTTTTTAAGCTGATGGGTGGATGTTGCCAGAGAATAGTTTATGCGGTTTATGGTCGCCACTTGATTGTAACACCTGGCCGCATCGCTCGGGCGCGACGGCGATCAAATTCGTTTCAGTAATAGGCTAACGAATATTTTTTTAAATAAAATATTTAAAAATTTTGGTTCCCCGCGTTTTACGCGATGACTCAATCGGTCATCTCCATCTAACGGACGAAAAGAAAGTACCCAATGAAAACAACAACAAATTATGAAAACAGCGAGAGCCCGTTGCCGTGCCCGTACCTGGCCCGTACACTGTCCGTCTGTCTCTGTCACCTCGTATACTCAATGGATAAGAGAGTAAGAATTAGCTTCAAGAAATCACTAAATTTTTTCAAACTGTAATCTCGTACATTTCTTCAGGAACTTTTTGAGGTTAAGGACGATGAAGAACAAAGGGCAAAATTGCAAGACATTTGCGATTTACTCTTGGCTGCTGGCTATTTCCGCGTGAGACTCAAAGGATTGTCTGCCTTTGATAAAGTAGGTAATCATATTATCTTAACACCACAAATTTAGATTGAGAAATTCTGTTTAAAAGGTGGTAGGAGGCATGGTCTGGTGCTTGGAACTTTGTGCCGTTGATGTTGACGTCAACTTCTTGTTTCGAGAAAATCTCAACATTGGTGAAAAAATGTATGTTTGGAATTTAAATTTATCAGTCTATTATACTGATCTTTTTTTATTTAACCTTTAGTGAAATCACTGAAAAAATTATTAATGTTTTATTGTCAATCAAGTGTGCTTATGCCCTTGAACCTCACCAAATTCAAGGTCTTGACACAGTAAAAATCCTTCCTGTGATGCAGGTAAACATTAGTTTCACTCATACAGTAAAAGCTATTGGTCATTATGTTATCGGCAAGTCTGTGAAAATCAGTGGTTGGTGAAGAAAGCCATGGAAACAAGAGAATCTCTCAACGATCACTTGAGAGAAATTGCTGACCTACAATACCAGAAGACCTTCCCTTTGCCTGAATCAGAAGTGAAATTGCAAGAGACAGCCAAGAATCTACCCAAATTATTCCTGCCTCAGAGGAAATTCAAGAAAGTCCAGGGTCAATCCCTGCCGATAGAGAAAGAGGTATGACTTGATTTGCATTCAACTATTTGTCTTTCACCACATTCTGTTTTCCTTCACTCCATTCTCAGGTCGTTTCTACTTTAATGGAATACGGCTACAACAAGGTCAACCTTCTTGATGACACCCAACAGGTAAACATAATAACAACACTGAATCAGATGTGAAAACCAATTCAAAGGAAAAAAATATTCAAATCAGCTGGTGGAGAAGACGATGAAGAGCGAGAAAAAGCTGGAAAATCGAGCCATCTCCCATAAAGTTAGCAATCTCATCCACCAGCAAGCTGGCTTTATAAGTCAAACGATTGATGACTACACCCAACGCCAGAACGAACGCGAAGTATTAAAAGAAAAAGTTTCTCAGACTCGTAAAAAAATTAAGAAATCTAATAATTTTTATTAAAATCCCAACCCAATAAAAAGGGCGAGCGGGATGAGCGAACTCATTTGGAGGAACGCAATAAGAAAACATCGGAAGCTCTGGAACGCGTCTGCAATCAAATCGCCTCGCAGCAACAGGTGATGGATCAGTTGAAGGCCAAGATCGGCGATCTTATTGCGTCAGAAGAAGTTTTGGAGCAGCAGAAGAAATCGCTCGCAGCCTTGGAGACTGAGGAGAATCGCCAGTAATGAATTCAATCACGCGTGACGTTCGATAAAAAAATAAAATAACCAAAATTTAACAACCATCACGACATTTGTTAACCAGGACCTTGGATCAGCTTGATCGCCTCGTAAGCCAGAACGAAGCGGCCAATGCACAGCGGAAGCAATTCAAAAATCAATGTAAAGCAGAGCTGGAAGAACTTCAGTCACGCAACGAGTAAAACAAATAATCATATATTTTTTTTTTTTTCATTTTAATTATACACGATTCGCCTAATTAAAAATTTTGGGAAAAATGAAAAAATTCCGCCAGGGCATTATTAAGCAAAGAAGAGGAAGCTCCAGCCAATCAAGATCACCTCAAGCGGCAAGTGGACAGTGCCCGTGAGCAGCTGGCTGGCGCCCTGAAAATTTTGGGTGAGAAGAACGTGAATTTGATGAAATTGCGACGCCAGTTGGACGCCGTGCCGGGCAACTCTGAATTGAATCAGTACCAACGTCGTTTCACCGAACTCTGCACCCAAGGTTTTTTTTTCTTCTTCTTCTTTTTCGGCTGTCGCTTTCTTTTTCTAAGAAAAACAAAACAAAAACAGATTTTATTGTTATTGACAGTTAATGAGAAGCAAACTGAATTGAACGGCTATTACTTGCTGTACAATACGTTGGAGGACACGAAAGTCTACTTGAACAAAGAGCTCTCACTGCTGACCTCAATCCACGACTCATTCAGTCAATCAATGACGAGTTCGGCCGGCAAAGGAGAATTCCTCCAGCAAATGGAGAAAATCGTCACCGCCGTCAGGCAAAACAAGAATAAGGTTCGGCTTTTCATTCGAAAATTTGTCAACAATTTTCTTTTTTCTTTTTAACAACTCTCATTTTTTTTCTTTCGCGCGTGTGGTTTTCTATTCCGGTTCATATCAGATCGAGAAGCAGATCGAAATGTTGACGGAGAAACACCACGATCTGGGCCGTTGCCTTGGCCAGTTTGCCGTCGAGGAGCACCAATACCGAGACACGCTCAAGGCCATCAGCCACGAGAGTCACAAGTATAAGCAGTTGATGTCGCAGTTGAGCGATCACAACGACTAAATGGGAGCAACGGACACAGTCGAGAATTTTTTCGCCATCCTGTTATTAAAAGGAGCCTAGAATAATGCCTTCGTGATACGCCATAAATCCACACATTCCTAAACACGTTGAAACTAACCCGCCAAATGTATTTACGATGACGCGATTAGCATATGCATACACAACAAGACCGTTTCGTTAACAACCAAGAAAAACAACAATCACCGTTGTCTCTTTTTAGAGCGTATATATAGAGCTAATCTGGGAAGGAGAGAGAGTTTCACTTTTTGTTTTTTATTAACAATGTTGCAACAACCGGATAGAAATGGCTACGGGCATCGTGCCATAGAGCCCTTTTTGAGATTTTTGTTCAAAATTATTATTATTATTATTATTATTACTGTCGCTAGACTTTTTTATCTTCAACTTTTTTTTTGTTATCGAAGAAATGATCGCCGATAAAAAAATACCTTCGTCTATTAACATTTTTTTTCTTTCTGTATTTTGTTGTCTAATTTTCCCAAACACATTTCTATACGCTTTCGCTAACGTTCGACCGACTGGAAACGGACAAATATTCGGACCCTCACGGCGGTAGTACACTGGCGTATCAGGTCCGCACGGAACCTTTCATTCGTATCGTGAGTAAGTAGCAAAGAGAAAAAACAAAAAACAAAACAAAAAAGAAATGGATTATCCCAATGCCAATGGGCAAACTGGGAAAGAATTCCGTAATGGATCGACATCTGTGTGACATTATTCGATTACTACAGTCGTGGAGATTGAGAGCAACGAGTTCTACTTTTTTTCCCCCCTGTCCATTTTTCTATGTCAAAATGATTTGCGTGAACAGCAGCACACCACCACCACCGCCGCTGCTGTGTGTCGGAATAATAATAATTTAACCAATGCTATTTGCCTTTTTTATTTCCTCCTTTTGTGTCACAACTCTCCCCCTTTGGCAAGCTCAGGTCTCACTCCCTATTTTTCTGGACATTTTTTCTTTTCTTTTGCATCTCATTTTATTAATTGTTCGTCGCGCAACAGATGGCCCGACAGGGTGCCTCCACCTGTATATATCCTCTCTACGAACAAACAAAACGGCAGTCTTTTACCTGCTGCTGTTTCGTGATTTTTCGTGTTTCAATGCCCGGCGTCAAATCCACCCCCCAGCGGCTATTTTGGCTCTTTTTTAATCCGCCTCGCATATGCAGTGTCTATCTACACACTAACGTGAGCGCAGACATACTATCACGTTCTCTTTTCTTAACTGTGTCTCCTCTCTCTCTCTCTGTGTGTGTGTGTACCTTTTTTTCCCGCCGCCCTATCCCTTTACTAGCCCACCTGCTGGCCGGTTCCAGCAAAAGTCCAATGCTCTTTTCTCTCTCTCTCTTTCTATCTACCTGTAATAATACAAGCGGCGCAGGAATTGTGCGAGTTTCAGTGTTGTCCCCGCCTCGGTGATAGCAAGACGTGCCCATTTTTCTTTGTGTCTATCCACTTTTTCTCCAAAACGTGTCTAGTGCTCCCCTTCTCAGTGTGTGTGTGTGTGTGTAACGAGTTTGAAAGATTTTTAGTGGAACAATCAAAATCGCTCACCGCTAAATCAAACAAGGAAATTAAATTCAGCGCATGATTTTGTCCGCGCACATAACAACATGAACGAAAAAGTGACTTTTCCGTGACGGAAGGTCGTGGGACATCCTGTTTGAGATAACGAAAAAAAAAAAATAATTTCTTATCTGGCTTGTGAAAGAGATTTAGAGCTCTACCTAGCTTTGTTGGGTTAGATAAGACGATTCAGTTCACGCCCGTTTTATGCCTTCGAATGAGTTGACACATCGGGGGAAAAAAAAACTATTGTCGCACTGATCCCGCTGGCATTCGCTTTATCAGGATCGCTTTCGTCGCGACAAAACGTGGTGAGTTACTCCCCTCGAGAATTACGTTTTTTGTTGGGTTCCGAAACAAAAGAAAGTGAATTTTATTTTTTTTCAGGCCAAGTGGCTTATAATGTAATATACGTCTAATCTGAGCGCGCGGCAAAATCCAAGTAGGTCGCTTTTATGATCGCCTGTTGTTAACTCAGTTTGCTAACAACCTCCTTCGCCCCAAGGTGATTTTCTCTGACGTAATTAGACGAGATGAGCGACTGTAAGGTGCAACCGTTTTCACCCGCCAACCTAAACGTACTACAAACAGCGCGTGATAAAATTTACGATTCAGAGATCTAGTTTTTCACTTTTTTGTGTGCGTGTGTGTCGGTGTAACTCGGTTGCGAAATTTATTTCATTTACAGCTTAACCTTTTTGATTATTCGAAAAAGTTGATTCAGTAATTATCTGCAGTGCGTGATAACGTGACTCTATAAATGTGCACCTTTTTCGTGAGCTTTCACTAGACAGAAAGAAATGAAAAGAAAAAAGAAAAGTCCGCATGATTGGCTTGATTGCAGACCTTAACATTTTTTTTTTTTGGCTAACATCTACCCCACACACGAGTTTTTTTCCTTGAAAAAAAATAAAATAAGAATTTAAGAAAATTACAACCTTTTCCGCTTGGCTGTGTCCACATTCCCACCGAAAAAAAAAAATACAAAATTCTTTCGTTAGTTGTAGGTATTTTTTCTTTCTTCCTTTCATCGACAAATTTAGAAAAAAAAATTGTTGTTGTACCGCGTTCGATGTAGTGTGAAAGTTTATGGTATTGGATCGCACGACGACAGACGGTGTTAAATAAAAAGGAAAAAAAAAAGCTTTTCTCAACTTTTGAATCGCGTTTGGCCATCTACTCGGAAATATATAGCTTCCGGCTAGGTTTAGAAAGTGAAGAAGAAGAACCTTTTCATCCTTATTATGTATGATTACCAACTATATAATATTCAGCTTTTGATCCTACCTTTTTTTGCGGCAGGGAAAGTTTGAGCTCTCCAAACTATAGACTCCAGCAACCATCATCATCATGGCAGCGGTCGTCGAAGGGGAAGCCCATCTTCACGACGTCTGGCCGGAAAACCACGTCAGGTCAATGGTTGAAACCACATCATCCGAAGACGAGCTGCTCTGCTCCGCCTCGACGATGGAAGGTAAACGACTCGACGCACAATGTCAAAATGAAAAACACAGCAAAAGTGTCGTCCCGTTAACAATTTTTCTTGGCACGACACAGAAGCGGAAGAAGCCGCTACGTGGCTCATCGACGTCGGATTGGGCAACATTGTCGACAACCTGATGGAAAACAATCAATTAGTGACGGAAGCCAGCCTGGCCAACGCCGTCATCGAGGACAATTTGACAACCAATCAATACCAAACCATCCGCAAAAGAGTGGAGACCCTCCGAGTCACTTTAAAAGGACGTAAAACTCGAGCGGGAGCCGGCCAACAGAGACCCGATTGCCGGGACATTTTCCGTGATCCGGAGGTGAGTTTTGATGGAGAGATAAGAATAGAAAAAAATTGAGCTCGGCTAACGGAAACTTAAAAAAAATAAAAAAACACGATCAGGCCAGTCACAGCGGCGGATCGAGTGGCCGTTCGCGATCAGCCACCCCTGACTCTTTGGACTCGGACTCGATGAAACACTCGACGGAGAATTTAGTGGCAAGTGTAGGAGGAGGAGGACGACTTACCATCAGTCCGGCCATCTCACCTAAAACTTGGTCACGCTCCGGCAGCCAGGAAGATGGCGAGCTTTTATCCAGTCTCTTTCAAAGCAGCTGTCTGGATGAAGATGATGCGGCGACTATTTCCAGCAACAACAACAAAGTAGTCCTCTGTCAAAATTCTCTGGAAAACAATTTTTCTGGGTTATTTTAACAATGTTTTCTGTTTTATTTTACTTTTGTTAAGATCTTTCACCTGGATTCGTTTCTTCCGATACCCAACACCCACAGATCAGAGGCTAGGAGGCGGAGTAGTTTCAATCAAATCGACGGGATTAAACAGCAGTCGTTCAAACCGTCCCGCCCGGGATTTTTCAGTCCAGCGGCCGAAGGTCACGTAGCCGCTGTCGATAGACAAGGAATCGAAATTGTCAAGTTCAAACTGGTCGGAACCCTCTCGTCGGCTTCGGCCTACAGTCAAAGGAGACACAGCGATCAATATGGGGACGTAACACAATTGATTCCGGTGACGCAACAGGTTGATTCATTTGCAATTGCAACATAAGCACAATTTTTGAGGTTATATTAATTCAGTGGTTTTGTTTTATTCATCGCTGCTGTAGCCAAAAATTTCTTTAGAGGAGGGACTCACCCATGCGCAAAAGAGAAAATTACGTCAACTGGCTCTACTGGAACTGACCGCTTTGTTTGACAAATACGGGCTGCCCATGAGGAAACGCAGTCGGCTGCGAGTCCGAAATTTCACCCAGTCGAGTAGAGAAAGGAACGTCTTTGGCATACCCCTAAAGAAATTAGTGGAAAAGGATCAGGCCAGAACGCCAATCATTTTCACAATGGTAACAATGTGGAATCAATGTACATATAACAATTAGTTTGGAAAGTTTGATACTGATGCAAATTGTCTGTGGCTTACCGAAATGCAGTTGGTTGAAGAGTTGAGGAACCACCGTTTGGATGAAGAGGGTTTGCTAAGAGTGCCTGGCAACAAACAAAAGATGTTGGTCATGCAGAATGTCATCGAAAATCAGTGGAAGAACAACCATGTAGATATCAAAGGGATGCAAATAGTCACCCATATTTTGAAAAGTTCTGGGTCACACGAAATTGCTTGCCTGCTGAAAACATATTTGAGGCAATTACCTGAATCACTCTTTACCCAAGATTGCTTGGACTTGTTTGCTCAAGTTGGAGGTATATGTAGACAAAAGTCACAATTTTTAACGCTGTGACTTTATACCGACATTGAATTTTCACATGTGTAGATATTACCAATTTTGATGATCAAATATGGGCTTTGAACCTGCTGATTGTCCAGCTGCCCGACGTAAATTGCCAGACCCTTCGACTTTTGCTCAGATTTCTCAAGGACGTCGTGGATCACCAAACTCAAAACCGAATGACAGTTAGCAATGTGGCCACAGTGATGGGCCCCAACCTTTTCCCACCCCGAATAAGCAAAGCAAGTACCAAAACCAACATGGAATCGCTAACAGACGGGGTAATAAATCTCTTCAAACAATATATATATTAAAAAAACAATAGCAAAAAGCACTTTGAAAGTAAGACGCCATAAGCCAATGCACTCTAATTTGACAGATGGCCTATGCCTCGAAAACCAACCGCATAACCGAGATTCTCGTGACCCACCAGGACGAACTCTTCTCCATTCCGCCGGAAATGCTGTTGCAATTATCTCGTATCAAAGTCAAATAGCTTATTATATATTTCGATGTTCTATGAAAGAGTTGCAACAATTCGTGCAATATAACACGTACCCACTTGAACTGTTTATAAATGACCATTGAAAATTCAGAGACGTGTCCGTGTCCGTGCTGTGGATTCTGCTGAATATTATTGAATTTGTTTGTAAATAATATTAAAAACTAATTCTTTGAAATTAATTTTCCGTGTAAAGTTGTGTGTGTTTGCATCATTGTGCATAACTTGTTACAAAAATAGAACAAAAGTCAACTTATCTAAAGAAATTAATTTATATAAATATTTAACGTGCTATTAAAATTGTTAATAACGTACTTCCATTAGTTCATTTTTCCAAAATGTCACATTCATTCGTGAGATCCATTCGTGAGATATGATGGCCAATTGGCCAGTGCATCTCTCACCTGGAATCTCCATGCCCACAATAACTGAATGGGATCCAAAGCTCACTCACATAGGATTCTTGCCAAACTGGTTTTCCTTATTTCATTTAATTGATCTGCATAATGATGAAAATTTGATAAGAAATTGACTGAGGATAGTACCGAGTGTTATCGGCGAATCTCACCGGAAGTGAAACGAATGTTGACGTCATTTATTTCGTACCAGAAGCGGTAACCAATATTCGAACGCAGGAATTGATTGGCAATGAACAATGATGCCGCTACCAACCGAATCAAGAACGTCATTTGCTAATGAGTTATCGGACAAAATTCCGAAATAAATGTCCTTGATGTCCCTATCTCTGTAATCAGACCGGGCACTCACGAAGCGGAGCTCATGATATAAATAAAAATAAATTTACTGGTAGATCTGTTTGAGGACAGTGAAAGAAAGAAGCTAGCCTCGTTTCCCACTCCAGATTTGATTTCTCGAGAGCTGAAACAGGTGATATTGTTAACCTGCTGACCATTTTTTCGTGAAGGGAGAAAGTAAACTAAATCGTAGTTATTAATTTATCAAATCAACTGAAATGATGAAGGACGTGTCGGGTTTTCGTGGGCGTTGCCAACAGCATCCAGTTTGCCGAAATCGCACTTTATAGTAGAACGGGTTGAACAGTTGAATATTAGTCAATTGCGCGTAGTCGACGGAGTGCTACGCCCCGACCGCTCTCATGAAATTTAACTGAGCCCTGAAGTTTTAATTTTTTATTTATGGAATGTTGTTGTTGATTGTTGATTTGTCTCCTCCTATAAATGTATAACACCTGTTACATGCTCTGTGACCAAAACGGTAAGCGGCGGTGGAAAACTCCTTTCCTATTTTCCTATTTCCTATTTTCCTATTTCCTAGTTTCCTATTTTCCTATTTTCCTATTTCCTATTTTCCTATTTCCTATTTTCCCATTTCCTATTTTCCCATTTTCCTATTTCCTATGTTCCTATTTCCAATTTTCTATTATTTTCCTATTTCCTTTTTTCCTATTTTAATATCTCATATTTTCCTCTTTCCTATTTTCCTATATCCTATTTTCCTATTTTCCTATTTTCCTATTTTCCTATTTTCTTATTTTCCTATTTTCCTATTTTCTATCTTCCTATTTCCTATTTTCCTATTTTCCTATTTTCCTATTTCCTATTTTCTTATTTCCTATTTCCTATTTTCCTATTTTCCTATTTTCCTATTTCCTAATTTCATAATATCCTATTTCCTATTTCCTATTTTCTATTTTCATATTTTCCTATTTCCTATTTCCTATTTTCCTATTTTCTATTTTCCTTTTTCCTATTTTCCTATTTCCTATTTTCCTATTTCCTATTTCCTATTTTTCTATTTTCCTATTTTCCTATTTTCCTATTTTCTTATTTCCTATTTCCTATTTTTTTCTTTTGAAATTTATTTTGGTGTTTGAATATTTGAAACCTAGGTAATAGAGGACAGTCCCTTCAATCTTTTAAGACTTAGTTTTTATTTTGGTGTTGAGTTTTAAGCCTGTGGTGTGACCCTTTAAGTCTTGAAATCACAAAAATGATGGCAGAAAAAACTTCAAATGCTCATTACTTTTGAAATTTATTTTGGTGTTTGAATAGTTGAACCCTAGGTAATAGAGGAAATTCCCTTCAATGTTTTGAGACTTAGTTTTCATTTTGGTGTTGAGTATTAAGCCTGTGGTGTGACCGTAAAGTTTTTAAATCACAAAAATGATGGCAGAAAAAACTTCAAATGCTCATAACTTTTGAAATTTATTTTGGTGTTTGAATATTTGAAACCTAGGTAATAAAGAACAGTCCCCTCAATCTTTTGAGACTGAGTATTCATTTTGGTGTTGAGTTTAAAGCCTGTGGTGTGACCGTAAAGTTTTTAAATCACAAAAATGATGGCAAAAAAACTTCAAATGCTCATAACTTTTGAAATTTATTTTGGTGTTTGAATATTTGAAACCTAGGTAATAGAGGACAGTCCCTTCAATTTTTGAGACTTAGTTTTCATTTTTGTGTTGAGTATTAAGCCTGTGGTGTGACCGTAAAGTTTTTAAATCACAAAAATGATGGCAGAAAAAACTTCAAATGCTCATAACTTTTGAAATTTATTTTGGTGTTTAAATATTTGAAACCTAGGTAATAGAGGACAGTCCCCTTAATCTTTGGAGACTTAGTTATCATTTTGGTGTTGAGTTTTAAGCCTGTGGTGTGACCGTAAAGTCTTGAAATCACAAAAATGATGGCAGAAAAAACTTCAAATGCTCATAACTTTTGAAATTTATTTTGGTGTTTGAATATTTGAAACCTAGGTAATAGAGGACATTCCCTTCAATCTTTTGAGACTTAGTTTTCATTTTGGTGTTGAGTATTAAGCCTGTGGTGTGACCGTAAAGTTTTGAAATCACAAAAATGATGGCAGAAAAAACTTCAAATGCTCATAACTTTTGAAATTTATTTTGGTGTTTGAATATTTGAAACCTAGGTAATAGAGGACAGTCCCTTCAAACTTTTGAGACTTAGTTTTCATTTTGGTGTTGAGTATTTAGCCTGTGGTGTGACCGTAAAGTTTTTAAATCCCAAAAATGATGGCAGAAAAAACTTCAAATGCTCATTACTTTTGAAATTTATTTTGGTGTTTGAATAGTTGAACCCTAGGTAATAGAGGAAATTCCCTTCAATGTTTTGAGACTTAGTTTTCATTTTTGTGTTGAGTATTAAGCCTGTGGTGTGACCGTAAAGTCTTGAAATCACAAAAATGATGGCAGAAAAAACTTCAAATGCTCATAACTTTTGAAATTTATTTTGGTGTTTGAATATTTGAATTCTAGGTAATAGAGGACATTCCCTTAAATCTTTTGAGACTTAGTTTTCATTTTGGTGTTGAGTATTAAGCCTTTGGTGAGACCGTAAAGTCTTGATATCACAAAATTTAAAACCTAGGTAATACAAGACTATCCCTTCAATCTTTTTTGACTTAGTTTTCATTTTGGTGTTGAGTTTTAAGCCTGTGGTGTGACCGTAAAGTCTTGAAATCACAAAAATGATGGCAGAAAATCTTCAAATGCTCATAACTTTTGAAATTTATTTTGGTGTTTGAATATTTGAAACCTAGGTAATAGAGGACAGTCCCTTCAATCTTTTGAGACTTAGTTTTCATTTTGGTGTTGAGTTTTAAGCCTGTGGTGTGACCGTAAAGTCTTGAAATCACAAAAATGATGGCAGAAAAAAATTCAAATGCTCATAACTTTTGAAATTTATTTTGGTGTTTAAATATTTGAAACCTAGGTAATAGAAGACATTCCCTTCAATCTTTTGAGACTTAGTTTTCATTTTTGTGTTGAGTATTAAGCCTGTGGTGTGACCGTAAAGTTTTGAAATCACAAAAATGATGGCAGAAAAAACTTCAAATGCTCATTACTTTTGAAATTTATTTTGGTGTTTGAATATTTGAACCCTAGGTAATAGAGGACAGTCCCCTTAATCTTTTCAGACTTAGTTTTCATTTTGGTGTTGAGTTTTAAGCCTGTGGTGTGACCGTAAAGTCTTGAAATCACAAAAATGATGGCAGAAAAAACTTCAAATGCTCATAACTTTTGAAATTTTTTTTGGTGTTTAAATATTTGAAACCTAGGTAATAGAAGACATTCCCTTCAATCTTTTGAGACTTAGTTTTCAGTTTGGTGTTGAGTATTGAGCCTGTGGTGTGACCGTAAAGTTTTTAAATCACAAAAATGATGGCAGAAAAAACTTCAAATGCTCATAACTTTTGAAATTTATTTTGGTGTTTGAATATTTGAAACCTAGGTAATAGAGGACAGTCCCTTCAATCTTTTGAGAATTAGTTTTTATTTTGGTGTTGAGTTTTAAGCCTGTGGTGTGACCCTTTAAGTCTTGAAATCACAAAAATGATGGCAGAAAAAACTTCAAATGCTCATTACTTTTGAAATTTATTGTTGTTATTTTTGTTGTTATTTTTGTTGTTATTTTTGTTGTTTTTGTCAACAAAACTTGGCGAACCTTGGCGAACCTTGGCGAACCTTGGCGAACCTTGGCGAACCTTGGCGAACCTTGGCGAACCTTGGCGAACCTTGGCGAACCTTGGCGAACCTTGGCGAACCTTGGCGAACCTTGGCGAACCTTGGCGAACCTTGGCGAACCTTGGCGAACCTTGGCGAACCTTGGCGAACCTTGGCGAACCTTGGCGAACCTTGGCGAACCTTGGCGAACCTTGGCGAACCTTGGCGAACCTTGGCGAACCTTGGCGAACCTTGGCGAACCTTGGCGAACCTTGGCGAACCTTGGCGAACCTTGGCGAACCTTGGCGAACCTTGGCGAACCTTGGCGAACCTTGGCGAACCTTGGCGAACCTTGGCGAACCTTGGCGAACCTTGGCGAACCTTGGCGAACCTTGGCGAACCTTGGCGAACCTTGGCGAACCTTGGCGAACCTTGGCGAACCTTGGCGAACCTTGGCGAACCTTGGCGAACCTTGGCGAACCTTGGCGAACCTTGGCGAACCTTGGCGAACCTTGGCGAACCTTGGCGAACCTTGGCGAACCTTGGCGAACCTTGGCGAACCTTGGCGAACCTTGGCGAACCTTGGCGAACCTTGGCGAACCTTGGCGAACCTTGGCGAACCTTGGCGAACCTTGGCGAACCTTGGCGAACCTTGGCGAACCTTGGCGAACCTTGGCGAACCTTGGCGAACCTTGGCGAACCTTGGCGAACCTTGGCGAACCTTGGCGAACCTTGGCGAACCTTGGCGAACCTTGGCGAACCTTGGCGAACCTTGGCGAACCTTGGCGAACCTTGGCGAACCTTGGCGAACCTTGGCGAACCTTGGCGAACCTTGGCGAACCTTGGCGAACCTTGGCGAACCTTGGCGAACCTTGGCGAACCTTGGCGAACCTTGGCGAACCTTGGCGAACCTTGGCGAACCTTGGCGAACCTTGGCGAACCTTGGCGAACCTTGGCGAACCTTGGCGAACCTTGGCGAACCTTGGCGAACCTTGGCGAACCTTGGCGAACCTTGGCGAACCTTGGCGAACCTTGGCGAACCTTGGCGAACCTTGGCGAACCTTGGCGAACCTTGGCGAACCTTGGCGAACCTTGGCGAACCTTGGCGAACCTTGGCGAACCTTGGCGAACCTTGGCGAACCTTGGCGAACCTTGGCGAACCTTGGCGAACCTTGGCGAACCTTGGCGAACCTTGGCGAACCTTGGCGAACCTTGGCGAACCTTGGCGAACCTTGGCGAACCTTGGCGAACCTTGGCGAACCTTGGCGAACCTTGGCGAACCTTGGCGAACCTTGGCGAACCTTGGCGAACCTTGGCGAACCTTGGCGAACCTTGGCGAACCTTGGCGAACCTTGGCGAACCTTGGCGAACCTTGGCGAACCTTGGCGAACCTTGGCGAACCTTGGCGAACCTTGGCGAACCTTGGCGAACCTTGGCGAACCTTGGCGAACCTTGGCGAACCTTGGCGAACCTTGGCGAACCTTGGCGAACCTTGGCGAACCTTGGCGAACCTTGGCGAACCTTGGCGAACCTTGGCGAACCTTGGCGAACCTTGGCGAACCTTGGCGAACCTTGGCGAACCTTGGCGAACCTTGGCGAACCTTGGCGAACCTTGGCGAACCTTGGCGAACCTTGGCGAACCTTGGCGAACCTTGGCGAACCTTGGCGAACCTTGGCGAACCTTGGCGAACCTTGGCGAACCTTGGCGAACCTTGGCGAACCTTGGCGAACCTTGGCGAACCTTGGCGAACCTTGGCGAACCTTGGCGAACCTTGGCGAACCTTGGCGAACCTTGGCGAACCTTGGCGAACCTTGGCGAACCTTGGCGAACCTTGGCGAACCTTGGCGAACCTTGGCGAACCTTGGCGAACCTTGGCGAACCTTGGCGAACCTTGGCGAACCTTGGCGAACCTTGGCGAACCTTGGCGAACCTTGGCGAACCTTGGCGAACCTTGGCGAACCTTGGCGAACCTTGGCGAACCTTGGCGAACCTTGGCGAACCTTGGCGAACCTTGGCGAACCTTGGCGAACCTTGGCGAACCTTGGCGAACCTTGGCGAACCTTGGCGAACCTTGGCGAACCTTGGCGAACCTTGGCGAACCTTGGCGAACCTTGGCGAACCTTGGCGAACCTTGGCGAACCTTGGCGAACCTTGGCGAACCTTGGCGAACCTTGGCGAACCTTGGCGAACCTTGGCGAACCTTGGCGAACCTTGGCGAACCTTGGCGAACCTTGGCGAACCTTGGCGAACCTTGGCGAACCTTGGCGAACCTTGGCGAACCTTGGCGAACCTTGGCGAACCTTGGCGAACCTTGGCGAACCTTGGCGAACCTTGGCGAACCTTGGCGAACGATTCTTGTTGTTATTTTTGTTGTTATTTTTGTTTTTATTTTTGTTCTTATTTTTGTTCTTATTCTTGTTGTTATTTTTGTTGTTATTTTTGTTCTTATTTTTGTTGTTATTTTTGTTGTTATTTTTGTTGTTATTTTTGTTGTTATTTTTGTTGTTATTTTTGTTGTTTTTGTCAACAAAACTTGGCGAACCTTTGCGAACCTTGGCGAACCTTGGCGAACCTTGGCGAACCTTGGCGAACCTTGGCGAACCTTGGCGAACCTTGGCGAACCTTGGCGAACCTTGGCGAACCTTGGCGAACCTTGGCGAACCTTGGCGAACCTTGGCGAACCTTGGCGAACCTTGGCGAACCTTGGCGAACCTTGGCGAACCTTGGCGAACCTTGGCGAACCTTGGCGAACCTTGGCGAACCTTGGCGAACCTTGGCGAACCTTGGCGAACCTTGGCGAACCTTGGCGAACCTTGGCGAACCTTGGCGAACCTTGGCGAACCTTGGCGAACCTTGGCGAACCTTGGCGAACCTTGGCGAACCTTGGCGAACCTTGGCGAACCTTGGCGAACCTTGGCGAACCTTGGCGAACCTTGGCGAACCTTGGCGAACCTTGGCGAACCTTGGCGAACCTTGGCGAACCTTGGCGAACCTTGGCGAACCTTGGCGAACCTTGGCGAACCTTGGCGAACCTTGGCGAACCTTGGCGAACCTTGGCGAACCTTGGCGAACCTTGGCGAACCTTGGCGAACCTTGGCGAACCTTGGCGAACCTTGGCGAACCTTGGCGAACCTTGGCGAACCTTGGCGAACCTTGGCGAACCTTGGCGAACCTTGGCGAACCTTGGCGAACCTTGGCGAACCTTGGCGAACCTTGGCGAACCTTGGCGAACCTTGGCGAACCTTGGCGAACCTTGGCGAACCTTGGCGAACCTTGGCGAACCTTGGCGAACCTTGGCGAACCTTGGCGAACCTTGGCGAACCTTGGCGAACCTTGGCGAACCTTGGCGAACCTTGGCGAACCTTGGCGAACCTTGGCGAACCTTGGCGAACCTTGGCGAACCTTGGCGAACCTTGGCGAACCTTGGCGAACCTTGGCGAACCTTGGCGAACCTTGGCAAACCTTGGCGAACCTTGGCGAACCTTGGCGAACCTTGGCGAACCTTGGCGAACGATTCTTGTTGTTATTTTTGTTGTTATTTTTGTTTTTATTTTTGTTCTTATTTTTGTTCTTATTCTTGTTGTTATTTTTGTTGTTATTTTTGTTCTTATTTTTGTTGTTATTTTTGTTGTTATTTTTGTTGTTATTTTTGTTGTTATTTTTGTTGTTATTTTTGTTGTTTTTGTCAACAAAACTTGGCGAACCTTTGCGAACCTTGGCGAACCTTGGCGAACCTTGGCGAACCTTGGCGAACCTTGGCGAACCTTGGCGAACCTTGGCGAACCTTGGCGAACCTTGGCGAACCTTGGCGAACCTTGGCGAACCTTGGCGAACCTTGGCGAACCTTGGCGAACCTTGGCGAACCTTGGCGAACCTTGGCGAACCTTGGCGAACCTTGGCGAACCTTGGCGAACCTTGGCGAACCTTGGCGAACCTTGGCGAACCTTGGCGAACCTTGGCGAACCTTGGCGAACCTTGGCGAACCTTGGCGAACCTTGGCGAACCTTGGCGAACCTTGGCGAACCTTGGCGAACCTTGGCGAACCTTGGCGAACCTTGGCGAACCTTGGCGAACCTTGGCGAACCTTGGCGAACCTTGGCGAACCTTGGCGAACCTTGGCGAACCTTGGCGAACCTTGGCGAACCTTGGCGAACCTTGGCGAACCTTGGCGAACCTTGGCGAACCTTGGCGAACCTTGGCGAACCTTGGCGAACCTTGGCGAACCTTGGCGAACCTTGGCGAACCTTGGCGAACCTTGGCGAACCTTGGCGAACCTTGGCGAACCTTGGCGAACCTTGGCGAACCTTGGCGAACCTTGGCGAACCTTGGCGAACCTTGGCGAACCTTGGCGAACCTTGGCGAACCTTGGCGAACCTTGGCGAACCTTGGCGAACCTTGGCGAACCTTGGCGAACCTTGGCGAACCTTGGCGAACCTTGGCGAACCTTGGCGAACCTTGGCGAACCTTGGCGAACCTTGGCGAACCTTGGCGAACCTTGGCGAACCTTGGCGAACCTTGGCGAACCTTGGCGAACCTTGGCGAACCTTGGCGAACCTTGGCGAACCTTGGCGAACCTTGGCGAACCTTGGCGAACCTTGGCGAACCTTGGCGAACCTTGGCGAACCTTGGCG
>NC_060916.1:14603015-14674177 GCF_021234035.1 Daphnia pulicaria
TTGAACTGGTAGAGTTGAATTATTTTATTTAGCGACGATGGATGTATTAAATACAACACTAGATAGTCAGCTGGATACACTACGGATGGATGGAATCTGGATGGAATCGATTGGAAAAAAGTCCGGAAAAGTCGCCCATCTTGGTAGTCTCTTCTTTAATTATTACCACACGGAAATCAGGAAAGATCCTTGAAAAGTTGGGGTCGTTGTGGACCACGCCTATATAGCGTCATACATGTAACTTTGGTGTATATTTATTTTTCTCGGTTCTCTTCATTCTCGACGTTTGTTTCTTGCAATTTTCCTGCTCTTGAAAATTACCGTCGTCCAAGTTATGTAACAGGGACTGGCCTAAGTGAAACCCCTTTTCGGATTTGGATCAAGGGCGAAATTCGGTCCAATTAGAATCCCATCAAAATGAGACCTAAAAAAGGTGTCCAAATAGTGTTGTTGTCCAGATAGCAGATTGCTGTGAAGTGTTGCCCGAAATTTAATGTTTGACTAGGATATCTTAACTAACACTAGATAGTCGAATTCATATTTTATTTGATTATAAGACGCGCCTTGAAGGTTACTTACAGTATATATATCGATAATAACAATCACTAGTCAGAATAGCTGCCTTTCTGGCTTTTATATAAGAGCCGAGTGGGACGAGATTTAGCAGGCATTCTTTAGATCCATTCTCGCCTTCCATTCTCGTTCCATTCCGTCTCTTGGGCTCCGTCCAAAGACGAGATGAGGAAATCCGCCCAATTTTGGAGACGATTTGACCTTTATCGAACCAAACCCTGTGGCTAGACACCAGTCTGGACGAAACGAACACCTCCTAAATCACAGCACATCACCTGAAAACTGGCCAAAAAATAAAAAATCGTCTCAAGGTTGGTTTGGAAACAAAACCAGACGTTCAACTCTTAACTCCTTTTTTAAAAATGCGTAAAAATGTCTCCCACCTTTCTCCTGTTATCCTATACCCCCCAGCTGAGCCACTCACCACCTAGTTTGCAATCAGTGTGTGAAACAAGGAGTACTCCCATTTACTGTCAAATCGTTACACTTGTCCGAATTAAATGGCGAATGCATTAAAGTGTGAAGAAATAACGAACTAATTTCTAGAGTATAAATAACCATAAAACACACTAGCATAATGCAATAATACAAATACTATTCTTAATTCCTGTAACATCTCCAGAACGCTTGTTATCTACAATGTTGCCTAGAAATTCATGGACATTTTTGGTACAGAATGCTGGATCTCATCCCACTCTGCTCTAATCAGAGGCCAAAAAACAAACAAACAAAAAACAAACAAAAACAAAAGTTCAAAAATAATAATTAGAAAGGCAACTTACCAAAAAGGCAATCACCATTTCTAGATTTGCCTTTGTTTTACATACGAGTCTCGGCGATCATGGATTTTTGTTTCCTCTCTCCTCCCAACTTATCTTTAGCGTTGAGTGATGGCTGACCACAGTGGTTATTCGCTCATATATTTCCTTAAAAATATGCAATATGTAAATCTATTCCACCTGTTTCTTAAGAAACTCGATGTATACCTTAACGAGGAAGTTATTCTACATGCGCTCTAAAAGACATTCGATCTATTCGACAACAACCGAGCGATTGATGAGCAAAATCGTTACATCCTTGAATTCCAACTAGTTAAGCAACTTGTAAACGACAAAAACGAAATCTTGCATTTGGTTGAACGTGCTGTGAATAAGGGTGAGAACTTGAATCTTGTGGACTTCGAAGGAATAAAAAATCAAATCAAATGAAAAACAAAATAAACGGGAAAACCGCCGAAAAAATCGACCAAGAACGCCTTGCCAGATTTATATTGATTGGTTTCCTGGAGCCAGTCCAAAACTCCCGCGTACCCCATCACCTCTTCAAATTTCGTTTTTCATTTGCCGCTCCGTCAGTCAGTCCCTTACGCTTTAATACAATTTGAATTCAATTCAACAACAAATTTACATTCAACAACTACTTAAAAAAGAGGCCAGGAATACTTCAAATAGGTTTTTCTTACTTAAAAACGCGCTTTTAAAGTAGGAATACTTGCTGATTATAGTTATTACTTACTTTATGCCCTTTTTTAAGTCTTCAATCGCTGCTGATAAAAGGATCAGCACCGAAAAATATGAAGGAAGATGGGAGAAATGTTGCTCTTCATTGCACGCGTTAATTCACGGAAACGTTTGTGTGCTGCACGTGCTGTGTGCATGTAAAGCACAATTAGCCCTCTATCGCGTTAATTTCCATTTTTATTCTTTCCCTTGCAGCTGGGTGTGGCTGATAACCTTACCTGTTTCGGTTATCTTGATAATCGTTTGTGTCTTTTTATCTTTTTTTTTGTGAGAATGATGTCGCCTTCCCGTTAATTAATATAAAGTTGACTTCAACAACAAAAGTTTAAAAACAAAACAGAGCAAGTCACCTGCAGCTCTAGCCTATTATGCTAGCTAGTCGCTAATTTTATTTCATTTACAAGATACTAGTCTGCGCATTTAATTGGAGTAAAAAAGTAAGTGTTTACCTGGTATTAATTTTTCAGTCACCGGTAGACAATTTATGTACTAATTCAAATCGACAAACGAAAACAAAAAGCAAGAGACACGTACTATAAAACAAGTTTTTGACTTTGTTAGAGATTTCCATGAATTTGGGTTCCATGGGAGGGAGCAGATCTTTCAAAAGATTTGAATGAACACCCCCAGGTCGATATTGTTATTCGTTTTTTCCGCAAATTATTCATCGTGAAACTCCGAAATTTCTTGCCAAAAATTAAGTTTAACAAGGTGGCCAACTTCAGCGAGGTACAGTTGTCCGTTTAGCGTTCTCCACTCAAGACCGATTTTTCAATACATATGTATGGAGTTCATCAGCCACCGCCAACGTGAAAAGGTTGTGTCATTCATCGCGCATTTGTTCTTGCGCACACTTCAACAAGTGATGGAAAATGGTAAGGAAAACATTGAACAACTTAGCCTACATGAAATCTATTAATATCAAAGCAAATGACGCAAAAACTCGTCTTATTGCTGGAATCAGTCGACAGGGGAAGAGCTTTTTTTGGATTTGTTGATAATTGATTGATATAAATGTGTTATTTTATTTATGCTTTGATTGTTTTGTCCATTCAGAGAAAACTTTCAGGCGGAAAATGACGTTGTTGTCCGGCGGATGGCCCCTGGATCCCCACGTCGAGTGCGGATTCAACTACAAATATTTCCCGATTGACAGCGTCTTGAGGTTTAACCTGGTGGAGGATCTCATTCTCTGGCGTCAAGGATATAGTTCCCATTTGGTAAAAGATTAAGAATTTAAAAGTCTGTTTATCGAATGATATTTATTTTTTTTTAATTCTTGACTATTATTATCTAATTAGGAAGAAAGCATACTTTGTACTCTGAAGCCGGAGAATATGATTAATATCGACACCATGATTGTCGGCATTTTGGTTTGTTTGTTTTCCAGGAACAGAGTGATCCTCCAACACTTTCAAAATTTTGAAGCCACATTCGAAAAGTCCTCCATCATTTCGACGATTCTGAGTAATTCTATTTGTAATAATAAGCCGTTCCTCTAATATTCGATTGATTTAAAAAACTGATTTGTCAATTAACAGGAACTGCAGCGAGAAAACACGGACCCTATCTGGACGTCGTTTCGTGCACGTCAATCATGAAAAATTGGTTTTATCCCAAAACCATAATACCAATAACATATGGTTACATTTAAATGTCGTGCTCATCGGCGTTGTTAATAGGAAACACAATGATGGTCCGCAACTTAAATTTGCTTTATTTTCCTTTTTTCCTTTTGAGATATTTTTAGGCTTTTCCTTCAAACGCAAATAAAAGGGTAGGAAGGGTAAGAGTAGCAATGGAGAGGAGGGAATGAGGAGTCGTTGGCGCGTGCCCTTCTTTTAGCCATGTAATATTCCCTTTACTTTTCTTTGGTTTTCTTCCCTTTTTTAGAGTTGCGGACCCCTTGTCTTTTTGCTATTACACAGAAATGGCTATGTTGATTCGTTAATCCTATAGTTGCGGATTTTTCGCGTCATTTTATTTTGCCACGAATTCTCAACGTGCAAGTCAAAAGGGCGACGATTTTTCAGTCGTGACGCCAGGAAATCGTTCGTCAGCTGGATACACTACGGATAGTCTGGCATTATTTTGCTCGGTTCTCTTCATTCTCGACGTTCGTTTCTTGCAATTTTCCTGCCCTGGAAAATTCCGTCGTCCAAGTTATGTAACATTACTAGTGGCCTACGTGCACACCTTTTCAGATTGGGATCATGGCGAAATTCGGTCCAATCAGAATCCCAATCGAAATCAAACCTTAAAAAGGTGTCCAGATAGTGTTGTTGTCCAGATAGCAGATTGTGAAGTGTTTCCCGAATATTAAGTGTTTGACTAGGACAGTTTAACTACTACAAGAGAGTCGAATAATGAAACCAGCAGATAAAAATGATAAAATTTTTTAAATTGCGCATTTTTCTTTTTCATCTTCATCGACATTCGTTTATGGAAAAATTCTGACAACGGCTGTCCTTGAACGTTGCCATATTCACATTCATCGGCGAACTATTTTTTGTTTCACTTTGTTGATTCAACAGTTGTTGGTGTACAGTCAAAGTGCTGCGCTGACTTTTTCCAGAGTGTTTGAAATTTAATTTGACAATATGACGCGATTGAAGGATACCAACAAGTGTTTCACGAAGGTCAAATGTATTCCACATGAACAACCCATCAGAGTCAATCATATCCACGAGAAACTATACTGCGTGTTCATCTTGATCCAAGGTAAGAACGACGTGACTCTCATTAAAACGCCTGGGTATCCATTTTTAGCACATCCTTTAAATTTTTAAACATTCCCAAGAAATTAAAAAAATCCTCGAATGAATGAATGACGTCAAATTTATTTTACCGATTCCTCAGCTTACGCTTGTTCGTATCTGCATTTCGCTCTGTGCGATTTGACGACGAGCGGACCGCCACTGTCACCCTGTCATAAAATAATTTTCGTTCAGTCTTTTCCCCTGTGCCCCGAACACGCTTAAACTTCCAACATTTCACAAAAACATCACAAAATCTATGATTTTACATTATTTATTTCAAATGCGTCCAATTGTGTTAATTCTTATTGGATTTAGATTTTCTAGGGATGTGAAGGGATTGCGAGTAGGCTATGTCGGGGGCTATGTGTAACCACTTCCATTGAAAGTATAATTATGAGCCAATTATTATAACGAAACTATCTATTAATCTACCGCAATCATATCCTTTTGAGTTACAGTGGGATTGGCTTATCCGTGAAATGGCGCATGCATTATTGAAAAGAGGTGGCAGTCATAGCTGAAGTATAGCAGTATAGCGCCAGAGATTGTTCATCATCGGCCGATTGAACTAAATTGTTTCAAATTCTACTGACAAACGGTTATTTACATTTCTTAAATTGATGACGTAGCTTTGCAAAATTATTGAACTTTTCAGCACTTTAGTGTTTGCTCACCTTGCTGGTTATTCCTCAAATAAATGGCCCAGTATCTTCCGTCAAGAGCCGCCGTCGTCTTTCTAGCGGCCGTTTTGCAGTTTTACTCCGGCCCAGCCACTAGTGCTGGCAACCGAGTCCCGAAAACGCAAAACGGAAAGGTTCGCGCCAACTTTGGACGAAACAACCCGAAATGACTGTCAGACAAGGAAAGAATTAGCGGAAGAAAGCGACAGCCAGATGAGAATGATTAACAGTGACGCAACTACTAAAGAGAACCAGTACAACCAGCAGGAATGCTGGCAGTGGAATCAAGTCGGCATCGTCAGCTGGGGCTGTGCGTGATTAAGATGAGTTCCGAATCAATTTTGAGAGTTTGTTATAATTGATTGGTTTATTATACATTTAGTTTGTGCGAACAAGAATCTATCGGGGGGTTTAATACCCTCGAGCGACGTCGTTCGGGTCCTGGATCAAGAAAGAAATGATGACGTAATTATTAGTTTGGTACAATTTTTTTAATCTACCAAAATTCAAAAAGAATTCACACAGTTGTAACAATTAATCTGCTTCTTTCTCATCTGTTCAATGTAGGCACAAGATCAACATTTAACGGTCGTTGTTATCTCGGGTTGGCTGGTGAGGACCCACTTCCAGAAATCTTTTGAGCTGATAATTATTAACTAAAGGCAAAGGACTCGTTGGACCGCACTGTACCGCAATTATTTCATTTTGCATTACTGCAGGTCCACATTGGCTGTCCTGGAACGTCATCACCCAAAAGAAAAGTGTCCAATCAGAATTCCAGCCGGCGAGACAGTGCTCAGCGTCAAGGCTTCGTCTTGTCTAGCATCAGTCTTATCGTGTAGTATTAAAAATAACTTGCTGCTTGCCTTGAGCTGTCTGCTGGTATGCCTGCGAGAAAGCAAGAAACAATGAGGCGATAAACCCTCAGCTGTTTGATTGGCAGTCTGCTGTATGGCGGTTTGTGGGCCAGAGCGTAACAGCCGCTTCTATTTCAATTCTGCTAACTCCATCAAAGAAAATCACGAACGGTCCCGAACTTTAGGATATGCGACAGTAGTTGCTGGGCGACGTTAAAACCGAGGACGCGAATCGAAAGTTGCACGACATCAGTTTCGAAAGTTTATATTGTCGTGTTTCATTCAAACATCATTTAAAGGATATCACAACTCAAGTAATTCCCGAGTAATTCTAGACTTGTGAAGATGACGAGTGAAGTGCCAAACAGTGTAACCAGCCTGGATATTCTTATATTCGTCTGAATACAATTCGAAATCAAGGTAAGAAAAAACAATATTGAATTAATTGCCTCCGACGAAAACATTTGAAATCGTTGCGGTTCTGTGAGTTGCCAATAGAGTCAAACTTCATGGTATTTGAACAGACTTTTCTTTAAAATTTTTCTCTGTAATTTTGCAATATTTTTAACGACTTCCCCGTCCCACCCTTTTATTTTTGCTCTAAGGAAAGCCTATCTAGCAAGGAAAAAACAATGAAATAAAAATGAAATAAAAAATAAAAGCAAATTGTTGTCCGAGTTTCGGACCCCTTGATTCTTGTTGAAATTGAATTTGGATTCGATAGGCGTCATTTCTTTCTTGATCAAGGGCAGGAACGACGTCACTCTAGCATAAACGCCAGGTATATCCCCTCTGTCGCACATCCTGCATGCACAAACCAATTCGATAACAAAGTGACTCTTGAAAATAGAAATGTATAAAAATAAACCCAACGCACCGGTTCCCCAGCTGACGATGCCGGCCTGAATCCATTGGCAATCCTTTTTACGATTCCCAACCGGTTTAGCAGCTTTGATTGTGTTGTTTTCGTCGAGGTCGTTTGATTCGATCACCATTGGACCTCCGCTATCCCCCTGGCCAAATGGTATACACACCAAATTTAGGCATGCGACTTTTTAATTTCCGCTTAAATGTAAACGCCATTGACTTACTTGGCAAGAGTCTTTGCCAGGTCGGTAGGCGCACATCATCCGGGTGGTGATTTTGGCCGATTTTGGCTTCTGCGTGAATTTTCTGACATTGCGAGTTGGAGATGATCGCCTTTTCGGCGTGAAGGAGGACTTGCGAGCTATTTCCGTCCTCTCCCGTAGCCCCCCATCCTTTGACGATGGCCAATTCGCCTTCGTATTGGTCGTTGGATCCTTGCGGAGGCAAGCAAACGGGTTTGACTTTCTTGGTGTACTTGACAGGCGAGTTCAGCGTCAGGATGGCGATGTCGTTGTTGTACTCAGGTTGTACTATAATCAAGGATTCACAAAATCTACATTATTAGAACCGGCAATTTGCTAATGGCAATTCATATTTTATAACTGCTAATGTGCACTCACCCAGTTTTCGGGATCGTATTTCTCGTGAATTTTGATCCTGCGGACGTTTTTCACCGACTCGGCGTCGTTGTCTGTTTCGTCGATGAAGTGGACCCCCAAAAAGACCAACTGGTCAATTTCGATTGCTCTATCAAAATTTCTCATTTAATTGATGAACCCACGGTTAATTTAAGATTGAATTGTAAGTTTTATTTACTCGGTTGTGTCGCCAACGCACACGCAGTGGGCAGCTGTCAAGACGTGAGTTCGACTAATCAAAGATCGTCCACAGGAAAATTGAGAGTACGCTTCGGTTTCAGGATCGAACATCATTAACGCCACCTAAATTGAGTTAAATGGCGTTAGGGTCTCCTTTTTATTTTTAATGGGCGGACGGAAGTTTAATGGCGTTGTTCCTATAATTGGAATTACTCTGGATCGTCAACTCACCATGTAGGGGTACTGATTCGCTTTAGCGACGTCGCTGTCAGTCATTCTCATGCTGTCGCTTGCCTCTAATTGTTCCGGTTCCTGCCATTCATTTCCGGTTGTTTTCTGGACACTGTATTCGCTAGACGAGTAGGAGTAAAACAGGAGCAAAGTGGCTATTAAAAAGATGATGGCGGTTCTTGTTAACGGAAGATGCTTGGCCATTTTTCTATAATTTTGTTGAAGCATCAGGATATGAAAATTCTGCAGTGCTGGAAGGCTCAGCAAACTGTGAATAGAAATGGCAGCAATAGGCGTCAATTTAAGTAACTTGTTCCGCTGTCGAAATTTGACTCGACTCGTCCAATCAGGCGTTTATCAATGACTGAACTGATCAATGATTGTTTGGCTGGTGTTTCACGAAAAAATCTGATGCAATGCCAATTGCACCATCCAACAAATAACTTTCTCGTTTTGCGTCACGTCACAACCTGGGCCAGTCTATATCGTTACTGTGTGATGAGTCGTGTCTGTGTCGTTTGATGCGTACACGTCACAGACGCTTTCCAAGTAAGTCGTTGTCGTTTACATTTAAGAGGAAATTAAAGAGTCGCAAAGTCGCAAGAATTCACACATTTGCAACAACTAATCTGTTGCATCAGCAACTAAAGTTGAGATCCTTCTAATAAATCAAGCAAAGTCTCTTTGTTTTCGTGACGTCCATTGTTGGAAGTTAAAGAAATTCACGGGAGCACAATAGAAAAGATTGAGTGGTGAAAAATCGTTTCGTTGTAATCTCGGGTTGGATGTGTAACCACTTTCAGAAATTCCTTTGAGCTGATTAAATTATTTAGGCCTACTAAAGATAGAAAAAGACTATATTTGTTGGACCGCACTGTGCAGTAGTAACGCATTTATTTCCTATTTTAGTATATTATCCTGTTGTGTTGCTTTAGATTACGCACTGGCTGTCCTGGAACATCGCCATCTTCCCACTATATTAACCGGGAACCGTTTTTCCCCCTCCACTGTTATGATTTCCAAAGAGCGCTGGCATTAAAAATAAATTCGGACTGTCCAATCAGAATTCCATCCTCCGGCTTCCTTCCTTGTTTAGTCTAGCGCAGTCTTGGTCTAGTATTTCCCTGGCCTTGGCTGTGTCCGGTATGCGCACGCCAATACAAAAAAGGTAATAAAAACGAGTTTATGGTTCCTCAGAAGGATTCAAGGACGACAAGCTATGGTGAAGAGGATAGAACTTGAGGACAGTCTGATGGCGGTCTGTGGGCCAGAGCGGAACATCCGCTTCGATTTCAATTCTATAAGAACCTCATCAATGAAAATCACGAACGGTCGGGAACGGTGGGCTGGGTGACGTTGAAACCGAGGACGCGAATCGAATCGAAAGTTGCAAAGTTAAGTTGCACGATAGTTTCGTATTTTTTTCATTCAGACATAATTGAAGAATACAACTCAGGTAATTCCAGACTTACAAAAAAAATTTAATAACAATTTGTCAATCAATTTGATGCGAGTGAAATTAAAGCCTAGATATTTTTTTTTACAGTGAACATGGGCTCGGTTACATCAACATCGTCTGGTGCACATCGGAAAATGAGATTTCGATCCTGAAGCGGATTAGCCCGAGGGAAAGGACTATTTCATAACGGATGCCGAACTGCGTGAGAGACTTGGCAAATTGGTGGATGACACAGAGAAGATTTTAGAGGTGAAGTATTACACGAATCCGCTGAGCAATGTGCGCAAGTCACGCAACTCGTCCTCCATCACGCGGTTACGTGGTTTTCGAAACGGACCAGTGGTGGTGGTCCATCGAGAAAAACGACGCCTGCGTCACCATTCAACGATCGAAGACGCCCGGATATGTTATCGACAAGTATATACCGGAGACAAGATCGCACGACTAATGTATTTGGGGGCGGCAAGTGAAGTCACAATTCTCACCTAATCTTCCGGATTGTAGTTCTCATGGATTTTGATTTTGGCAACTTTGATTGACTGTTGAGCGTCGTTCCGACTTCCGCTCAGTTCGTGCGTACCCAGTAGGACGATCCAATCCTCTAGGTTAATTAGTCTAAAATCAAAAGGAACGAGAGGAAAAAAGGAGATTGGAAATCATTTAACTATTAATCAGGGGGTTCGAGTTCAAACCGGTACTTGGTAGAATCTTTTTCGGTGATACAGTTGAGCAGCTGTCAGGATTTCATTCCTGCTGATTATCGAGCCACCGCAGGATTTATAAACACGGCCATTGCGTTCAACCCCCAATGATACCTGTGCCGGAATAAAATTACATTTGGATTAACAGGTGGATATTAATTTTTCAATAAATTGTTATAACATTTTTCCTGATGTATTTAACAGTTTAATATTTGACATCACCACTGATTCGGTTGAGCAACGTCACTGCCGACCATTCTCATCTCCTCGTTACCTCCTTCCTCCGGCATTTCTTCGGGTGTCTGCCATTCATTTCCGACATCGTTCAAATCTGAAAGAAATTTTTTTGTTTTCTGGCCGCCTTCGGCTGGGCCGGATAAGACAGCAGAACAGCCATCACTAAAAAGAGGATGGAGGTCCCTGACTGTTGGCGTAATCGTCTCATTTTTTAAAGGAAAAATTTTTGAATGCTCTCAAGAGAATCAGTTAAGTGCTGGAAGGTTCTAACAAGTTGAATATGGGAGAGGAATAAAAATAAATAACCTATAAATTAAGAAATCTTGTCAAAATTTGACTCAACTTCTCCCGTTGACCGTTTTTCAATCACTACGTAACCAAATTTCTTTTCTTTTCTTTTTGCCAGGAAAATGCAATCCCGTTACGCAGGAAATAATTGCGGTACTGCGTGTAGTGCGGCCCAACCTACTTATTTAGCTACTCCTTTGCCTTTAGCAATTAATTAGCTCAATCAATTATCAGCTCAAAATATTCATTTCTGGAAGCGGTTCGACACCAGAAGCCAACAACCCGAGATAACAACAACACAATTTTTCGCCCTTCAATCTTTTTCCTTGTGCCCTCGTTTCAACTACCAACAATTCACAAAATCGAGAGCCCAAATAGTTATTCAAAATGCATCCGATTGTATTAATTCTGATTGAATTTGGTTTTAATGTCGGCATCATTTCTGTTGTTGTCCAGATAGCAGATTGCCAAGTGTTTCCCGAATATTTAGTGTTTGACTAGAACATGGTAACTAGCACAAGATAGTCGAATGGAACCAGCAGATAAATTGATATAACAATTGTATAAAATTATTATTTACTCCAAACATTTTTATTTGAAACGTCGTTTGAAAAATAAAAAGGAAAAGCCGGCCATTAAAGAAAGTTTCTCACTCTTCCTGCCCCGTTTGACTACCACCCAAAAAGATCCTTGGATTCTCAGTTAAAGAACAAAAGAAGGTGGGGTTCGATGGACGACGCCCATCATTTTTGTCGGAGGACAAAATTAAAATTGCGCGTTTCTCTTCATCTTTGACATTCGAAAATATTTTGGTGACGGCTGTCTTTGATGAACGTCGTCATCTTCCCATTCATCGGCGACCTTTTTTCTTTCACTTTGTTGATTTCGTATAAAAAGAATGAGAATAAATGGAAAATCGGAGTGTCGATCTTAGCCTTATTTCATTGTTTTAGTGCGCAGTCAAAGTGCTGCGCAAGTAGTACAGCTCATTCATTCAAGGATAAATACATCATTTCCAAAAAAAAGATCAGTAAACATATGATGTCCAGAACGCTCGTATACAGTAAGGGCAAAAAATAGAAATAAAAAAAAGGAAAAGCAACTATCCTGACCAAAAAAACAATCACATTTCTAGATTTGAATTTTTTTTTTTGGTTTTTTACTACAAGCCTTGTTCGATCATGAATTTTTGCATTTAAGTTTTTACCTCACTCAAATTGAAGTGAGACAACACGTTTTCGGAATAGAGTTGGGTGGGTTCTTCGCTCACGTTTGCTGCTATTAAACATAATCAATATGCAAATCTATTTCACCCGTTTCTTAAGAAACTTGTTTCACCTTGGCGAGGAATTTATTCTGCACGTGCTCTAAAAGAAATTCGATCTATTCGACAACAAGCGATTGATCAGCCAAATCGTTGAATCGATGAAATTCAATACGAGTTTAGCAACTTGTATAAACGACTGAAACTAGATCTTGGCATTTTGGGCGAACGTGTTGCGAATAAAGGTGAGAACTCGAATCTTGTGGACTTGGAAAGAATCCGAAATCATCAGACCAAATTTAAAAAAAACAAACGAAACGGGAAAAACCGCCGAAAACAAAAAAGTCGATCAAGAACGCGACTTTCCAAATGAATTGATTGGTTCCCTCGAGCCAGGCGCGTACCCCACATCACCTCTTCAAGTTTCGATTTTCATTTGGCATTTGCCGCTCCGTCAGTCAGTCCCATTGCTTTATACTCTTTGACACAATTTACATTCGTTACATAAGATTATTCTGTTTTAGCGGTGACAAAAATAACAAATACTTTTTAAAAAAGCCAGGAAGACTTCAATTCCATCGCTGCTGATCAAATTCAGCACCGAAAAAATGAGAGAAAACGAGAGAAATTCCCGGAAACGTTTGTGTGCACAGCACAGCAATAAGTTCGCTATCGCATATTCATTTTCTGATACTCTTTCCCTTGCTGCTGGGTGTGGCTGATGGAATTTCCTTTTTCGGTTTTTTCGAGAATCGTTTTGTGTTTATTTTTCACTTTTTTTTCGCGAGCATTGGCTGCTGTCGTTTTCCCCTCCATTAATATCAAGTTGACTCAACAACCCAAAGTTTAAAAAAAAAAAAAACCGAACACAAAACAGAGCAAGTCTCACCTGCAGCTCCATTCTATGCTAACAGGTCGCTATATTTTTATTTCATTTCCAAGATTTTTAGAGTCTATGCGCTCTTAATTGGATTCAAAAAAGTAAGTGTTAACTTTTCATTCACCGGGAGACAATTTATATTATACGTTTCTACGTCAAAGGACAAAAGCAGTCGAGTTATACATACAGACGGTTCAGAAATTTCCAGGAATTCGGTTTTGGGTTCCAATCGGTTCCAATGCTGCTGGGGAAATGCGGATCTTTTGAAAGATATGCATAACACGCACCATCAGCAGGTCGATATATGTTTTTGTTCACTTTTTTTCTAAAAATTGCAGTTCTTTTTTTTTTGGGGGGGGGGGGGGGGGGGGGAACTCCAAAATTTTCTTGCCCAATTAAGTTTTAATCAGGTGTCCAACTTCAGCGAGGTACAGTTGCTCGTTTAGCGTGCTCCAGTCAAGACCGATTTTACATATTGTACATATTGTATGGGGTTCAGCAACCACCGCCAAGGCACACTCAGCTTCAGCAGCACCGCCAAGTGATGGACAATGGTAAGGAAAACATTGAACAACTTTGACCATCAGCACGTACCTTATACTGGAAATCTATGACGCATAAACTTGTCTTATTAGTATTGTATAATCAGTCGACAGGGGAGAGCTCTTTTGGTGATCATTGATTGTTATAAATAATGCATTCTTTTATTACATTAAGCTTTGATGGTTGTCAATTCAGAGAAGATTTTCAAACGGATGGCCACTGGATCCCCACGTCGTGTGCGGATTCAACTACAAATATTTCCCGATTGACAGCGTCTTGAGGTTCAACCTGGTGGAGGATCTCGTTCTCTGGAGACAAGGATATAGTTCACACTTGGTAAACTTGAAGAACTACTAACTATAAGTCTGTTTATCGGCGAATGATACATATATTTGTTTTTAATTCTTGACTATTATTTTATATAATTAGGAAGAAAGCTTAATTTGTACTTTGAAGCCGGAGGTTATGGAAAAGGTTGACACCATGATTGTCGGCATTATGAATTGCTTATTTTCCAAGAACAAAGTGATCCTCCAACACTTTCAGAATTTTGAAGACACATTCGAAAAGTCCTCCATCATTTCGACGATTCTGAGTAATTTTATTATTATTTAGTAAGCTGTTTCTTCATTTGATTTATTCTAAAAACTGATTTGTCAATCAACAGGAACTGCAGCGAGAAAACACGGACCCTATCTGGACATCGTTTCGTGCACGTCAATCATAAAAAATTGGTTTTATCCCAATAACGTAATAGCAATAACATATGGTTACATTTAAATGTCGTGCTCCGTTGTTAGGAAACACAATGATTCCTTTTACTATTACACAGAAATGTCTACGTTGATTTGCCAAAAAAATGTTTGTTATAGTTCGCAAATCACTCGTCGACTTATTGTTCTTGATATTGTACCACACGAAATCTGCGGTGAAAACCTCACGCTGTTTTTTTTAATACGAGATTTTTTCATTTCGAACTGATAGAGTTGAATTATTTCATTTAGCGATGAGTGTATTAAATACAAAACTCGATAGTCAGCCGGATACACTTACGGGCGGATGGAATCGATGTAATGAAGTCATTTGAATCAAGATTGGAGAAAAGTCGGCCACTATGGAAGCCTCTTCTTCCGTCTGATTACAACGAAAATCAAGAAAAAACCTTGAAAAGTTGATGGACATCGCGCGGTGCACGCCCATTATAGCGTTATATTTAACTTTGATATTATTTTGCTCGGTTCTCTTATTCATTCTCGATGTTGGTTTTTGCAACTTTCCTGTCCTTGAACGTTTATTGCCGTCGTCCAAAAGTTATGTAAGAGGACTAATAGCCTAAGTGAAACCCCTCTTTCAGATTTGGATCGAGGCAAAATTCGGTGCAATCAGAATCAGACCTTAAAAGGGTGTCCAGATAGCAGATTGCCAAGTGTTTCCCGAATGTGTAGTGTTTGACTATAGGACATTGTATAACTAATACTACAAGATATAGTCGAATGGAACCAGCAGATAAAATAATGAGATGACAATTCGTTTCATGGAAAAATTCTGACAACGGCTGTCCTTGAACGTCGTCATCTTCCCATTCATCGGCGACCTTTCTTTCTTTCACTTTGTTGATTTCGTATAAAAAGAATGACAATAAATGGAAAATCGGAGTGTCGATCTCAGCCCTATTTCAGACATAAAAGTTGTGTTGTTCAAAAATTGTTGGTGTGCATTCAAAGTGCTGCGCTGATTTATTCCAGAGTGTTTGAAATTTAATTTGACAATGTAACGCGAGTGAAGGATACCAACAAGTGTTTCACGAAGGTCAAATGTATTCCACATTAACACCCATCAGTGTCAATCATATCCACCAGAATTCTTTAGCTAAGTATTATATAAGCCGTAGTGGTTTACCATTGCGTGTTCAATCTGTTCATCTTGATCCAGGGCAGGAATGACGTCACTCTCATGAAAACGCCTGGGTATCCACTTCTAGCACATCCTGTTATTTTTCCCAATAAATTTCAAAAGTCATTGAATGAATGAATCACGTCGAATTTGTCTTACCGATTCCCCAGCTGACGATCCCAACTTGTTCATATTTGCATTTCGGTCCAGTCGATTTGACGACGAGCGGACCGCCACTATCGCCCTGTCATAACACCAAATAATCAACTCAGTTTAAAACCTTTTAAATATTATTGTTAGCCCATTCACTTACTTGGCAAGTTCCTTTTCCGGGCTCGTAAGCGCACATCATGTGATCTTGGTACTCGAAGGATTTGAAAACTCGCCGGCATGTCTCGGTAGGAACAACTATTTTAGTGACATGCCGAAGGAAATCTGAGGCGGTTCCTTTTTCTTGCGTGTGTCCCCAGCCCTTGGCGTACACCTCCCTGCCGTCGTAACTATCGGCGGATCCATCCGGAGGCAAACAGACGGGCGAGATGGATTCGGTGAACTTGACGTGATGGCCCAGCATTAGGATGGCGATGTCGTTGAACTGTAAATGATTTAAAAAATAAATTTAAATCTCATGAAATTTGCGTGCAACAGATCGAATCAATTGATAAAGTTGCAATTGTTACATAATTGTTGGGATTGTATTTCTCGTGGATTTTGATTTTGACGACTTTGATTGACAGTTGGGCGTCGTTCCGCCTTCCGCTCAGTTCGTGGGCGCCCAGTAGAACGATCCAATTCTCCGGGTCTTTTAGTCTAAAATCAAAAGGAAAGAAGAAATAAGAGATGAGAAATTAATTACTAATAATCGAATCGGTACTTTGTAAATCCTTTTTCGGTGACACAATGAGCAGCTGTCAGGATTTCATTCATGCTGATTAGTGAGCCACCACAGGATTTATAAACGCGGCCATTGCGTTCAAGCCCCAATGATACCTGAGTCCAAAAAATTTAATTTTGATCAACAGGTGGATATAAATTTTTTAATACATTTTTATAACATAGTTCCTGATGTTTGAAATTTGAAATTTGACCTCACCATGTAGGGGTACTGATTCCGTTGAGCGACGACACTGCCGACCATTCGCATCTCCTCGTTACTTTCTTCCCCAAATTCCTCAAGAGTCTGCCACTTACTTCCGGTGTCGTTCAGAGTTGACGGAAATGTTTTCGCGTTTTGGCCGCCTTCGGCTGGGCCAGAGTAAGACAACAGGACGGCCACTAAAAAGAGAATGGCGGTCCCAGACTGGCGTAATCGGCTCATTTTCTAAATAATATTTTTTGATGCACTATAAAGATAATTAATCAAGTGTTGAAAAGGCCCGACAAGCTGAACACGTGAGAGAAATAAGAATTGCTTAAATTACGAAATAATTTACCCTCGTCAAAATTGACTAAACTTCTCACGTTTATCACTTTTCAATCACTATTAGGCCTGTAACAAATTCCTGTTTTTATTGTTTTTTTTTATTGATATGAATAATTTCCAGGAAAATGTTATCCCGCAACACGAAAGGAAATAACTGTGGTGCTGCACAGTGTGGTCGAAAGAGTTCATTATATACCTTTAGCAATTATAATTATCAACTCGAAATTATTCATTTCGGGAAGTGGTTCCACAATCTACACCAGCCAACTCGAGATAAAAACAACACAATTTTTACCGTTCAAACTTTTATTCCTTGTGCCCCGGCGGTGAACTTCTTAAACTTCCAACATTTCACAAAAACTTTGCGTGATTTATTTGCAACGTTATAGTTGCTGAAATACAACAGATGAATAAGAAGCCGATTAATTATTTCAAAGGCGTCCAGTTGTGTTAATTATATTGGATTTAGATTTCATAGTATGTGTAACCACTTCCATTGAAAGTGTAACTAGGCCTATATGAGCTGATTGTTATAACGAACCGATCCATTAATATACCGCAATCATATCCTTTCGAGTTATTGGGGCGTTGGCTTTTCCTGGAAATTGCGCAGACATTATTTAAAAGTGGTGGCAGCTATAGTCATTGTGGAAGTAGGCTGTTGCGCCAGAGATTGTTCAGCAACCGATTGAACGAGTTTGTTTCAAATTCCGACAGGGTAATTTAGTTCATTTATACATTTCTTAAATTATACGTAGCTATAGCGTTTGTTTTTTTGTTGATCCTTACAACACTTTAGTGTTTGTTCACCTTTGGTTATATTCCTCAAACAAATGGCCCAGTATTTTCCGTCAAGAACCGCCGTCTTCTTTCTAGCGGTCGTTCTGCTGTTTTACTCTGGCCCAGCTAGTGGCAATAGCAGAGTCCCGAAAACCGAAAGGTTTGCGCCAACTTCGGATGAAACCAGAAATGAATGGCAGACAGCAGCGGAACAATTAGAGGAAAGCGACAGCCATCAGACGAGAATGGTTAACAGTGACGTCACTTTAGAGAACGAGTACCCCTATATGGTGAGTTGACAATTGAAAATTCCAATAAGGAACGCCATCATACTTATCCATCAGCTCATTAAAAATGATGAGACTCAAACGCCATTTCATAATATTTTAGGTGGCGTTATTAAAGTTTAATAATGAAACTCAAGGAAAGTTTGACTACCAATGTGGGGGATCTTTAATTAGTCCAAGTCACATCTTGACAGCTGCCCATTGTGTTGAAGAAAACCACAAGTAATATCAAACTCAGAATGTTATCATATTATAGATCGGTTCGGTTTAACTTTTGAGATGGTTGTTAATATATAATAGGGCATACCCAACTAAATGGATCAAAGTCGCTTTGGGTGCCCACTTCATCAACGATACGAGCAGCGACGCCCAGTTAACGAAAACCATCGTCCGAATCAAAATCCACGAAGATTACGATAGGACAGAATTGGTGAGTGTATTATGTAGGCTACAATTGAATGCTGCTGTGCCAGTTAATTATCCATTGATCTATAATAACGGAGATGATTGTTAAACAAATTAGGCCAACTGTTAAGAATCAAGCAACAGAAGATAACGAGTTGCCGAAACCCGTTGACGCAAGGATACTGATGGATTCTGTTTAGACTTACCTTATGTCTTCTCTACCCTCTATATATGGTGTCCTACTCCTCGTTTTAGTGGTCCTACTCTATCTTGAATTTTTGTTCTCCAAACTACTACAGCCTATGGTATGTTCTAACAAATTATCCTACTGTATTCTAATTTGTAACAATGTAGTACACTAAAGTGAAACCCAATACCGTCGTAAGCTTATGTGTAAACGCATTATCGCCTCAACAGGTTATGGGCCCAGTGTTACGTATTAGCTGAATCTGTGAGAACAAATTACAATTTTTTCTTCTTTCCCTCGAATTGTAGTACTAATCATGGCGAACAACGCCCCAGTGGGAAACTGTCTCAAAGACATGGCCCACATTGTGAAATTTGATGGCACCAACCACTTCGACTGGAAATACGAGTTCCTAGGCATTCTAGAACAGCATGGTCTCAAGCACTTGATTGAACCAACTGCTGGCGGTGACATCTTAGCCCGACCCAATGTGGTAAACTTTTTTTTCTTCTCCTCTCCTATGCATGTACCTATACAGTTACTACAGCAAATTTTACTCTAACATGCATAGTGACTTATTGATTTAAACACGAAATATGTTGCATTGGTGACCACCTAAAGTTACACCCAAAGCGATACCACATGTACAGACAATTCTGTCTAGTCAAAGGTCCCACACACACACATTTAACTCATTTCCCCCTTGGTACTTTCTCCTCTCTTCCTAAGTAATAACTTCACTTGAGTAAAACTAAATTTAATTTATTCCTATTTCTCTCTCGCTTTGGAACTCAGTCGTACACCACATGCAACATATCTAGTGTCTTAACTCAAATTAGACAAAAATCAAATATCAATCAAATCGACACGTAAACATTGTCAATCAAGACATTTGCCTGCACATTATTCCAATTCCATTCAAGGAACTAAAACAACTATATTATCCTATTCAGGCCAGAAACGCAGACAATGCAATCACCAATCAGGCAGCCATCGACCTGTGGAATCAAAAAGACATCATCATTCGAAATTCAATTTTGATTTCCATCGATCCTAGTCAGAAGCAAAACCTTTACGGGCTGCCAACAGCCAGAGAAATGTGGGTAAAAATCAGCACCCTATTCGCTGCCCAAGCTGATGAGATTGAACAACAACTCATCACTAGAATCTTCAATTATCAACACAATCCAGGTCTATCCTAATCATACACATTAATCGATACAATTCAAACAACTTTCGCTCTATCGAAATCAAATGCAGGAAAGGATATTAGATATCACATCAACTGTATCATGAACGATGCTAACAAACTAAGAGAGATGGGCAGTCCCCTGCAAGACAAATACATCATCAATAGGATGTTGCAAACACTACCTGAGAGTTACCGACATGTCCGTTCAGCATGGACCAATGTCCCTAGAGACGAGAAAACCATCGATAATTTAGCTCAACGACTGATAGCTGAAGAGGGAGTCGTGGCATCCTATGCAGTACAGACCCCAGCACCACCTACCAACTCAGTCGCATTCCAAGCCACAGTTCCCGGTATGATTTTAATTTTCTCTCGAACCGAAGTCAAGTATCCATTCATACTAAAAATCAACTCCCTTCTTAACGAATAGAATCCAGGGTTGATAACGCCCATTATGCAACAAATAGAGGAGGCCAAAGAGGCCGAGGACGTGGCGGCTTTAGAGGACGCGGTGGTCGTGGCAATTATGGAGGGCCTAGAGGTGGTGGTGTTAATCAACATGCCACAAAACAAGAAGGCGCCAATCTAGAAACCCCCCAGAAAATCTGGAACTGCATTTATTGCGAAATAGATTCCCACCACACGGTTGACTGTAGGAAATTGATTTCCGCCCGCACACTCGCAAAAGAACATTTCACTAAGAAAGACTCTGGCTACCCCGCTTCTGCATGTTACTTAGCCAGAAGTGTCTTCGACTGGTTTGCAGACTCAGGGGCGACCTCCCACATGACAGACCAACTGTCACTACTAATGGATTACCAGCCTATTGAACTCGGTTCCTGGATGGTCACGGGAATTGGAGGCACATCTCTCCCTGTACACGGACAGGGAAGTGTAAGAGTCATTACTGAGGTACAACCACACCTATCCGTATAAATGTATAAAGTCCAGATGATCCATTACTGAATCCCAATTTCTCCTACTTTATTTTAGAATGAACTGGAACGAGTTATCTCACCAGTGTTGCATGTACCTGAGTTAGGTACCAATCTATTCTCTATTGGCTCTGCCACAGAAGCGGGCATGAAAGCTGTCTTCACTGGCACTAGTGTAAACATTTTGAGCCCTGACGGCAACATCTTCGTGAAGGGTGAACGTGCAGCTCGTACTATGTACCACCTCAAGATCAGATCGAAAGTGAACATCGACCACGCTGCAGCTGCAACATCAACGGGCCAAAGAGTCTCCCCTGAAATACTACACCAGCGACTAGGCCACGTGAATTTCAAGAATTTAAAACGGATGGCGACACAAGTACTGGTTGACGGGCTCAACATTTTTCAATTTACAGAAGAAGAATGGAAGACATTTAGAGAAATAATCTACAAGTGTTTCGGGTGTGCCCAAGGAAAAATGCACAAGACATCCTACAACCATCCCAGCACACATGCGGCCCAGGCCTGTGGGGACCGAGTACACACCGACTACTGCGGTCCGATGTCCAACGCTTCGTTGGGGGGAGCCCGATTTTTCGCATTATTCAAAGATGAATGGACGGAATGGTTCGACGTCTATTTTATGAAGAATAAGTCAGAAATCCCGGATCATTTCGAATCATTCAGGATAAAGATGGAGACTCAAACTGGATACAAGATTAAAGTCTTACGATCGGACAATGCTGCAGAATACGTAAGTGCGAGGCAAAGTAACAGATTGACTGAACTAGGAATCTTCCATGAAACGAGCGCCCCATACACACCACAACAGAACGGAGTGGCCGAACGGGAGAATAGGACTGTAGTGGAGATGGCAAGATCAATGCTGTATGCGAGCAGAAGCAAGTTACCACCTAGCCTCTGGGCAGAGGCCGTTGCATACGCGACCTACATTTTAAAAAGGATCCCGTCAAGCAAGTCAACTTCATCCCCGTTTGAAAAATGGAATGGAACAAAACCGAATTTATCACACCTTCGAATCTTTGGATCAAGAACCTTCGTCCACGTTCCGGATGTAAAACGAACCAAATTCCAACCGAAATGCATTGAAGGAGTTCTAGTGGGCTTCTGCGAGTCTTCCAAGGCCTACCGTGTATATATCCCAACACAACGAAAGGTAGTAGTTAGTCTGGACGTCATCATTGACGAATTGAGAGGATACGAGGGAGAAATTCCTTTTCCGAATGCAATTGACTTACTAATAGACTCTCAAATTCAGATTGATCCTTTCACTGACCAGAAAATTGAACCGGCTCGCGCAAATATTAGAACGACAGAGAATGAAGATGAAATCATGACTGAAGGGGATGACCAAGTGAATCCACATGCAGCTGAAGAACCTCCTATTCGTGATGCCCAAACCGATTACATTCCCCCTGGCGGAGCTATTACAACAACGGAAGTAGATGAACAGCGTACACCTACCACCGAAGGAAATGAAGATGAGACGACTGGAAGAGAACGCATGGAGATTGATGGGCCAGCACAGCAGATTGAAGTACCAACCAACCAACTACAACAGATCCAAACTGATTCAGAAGTAGGACTTCGACGATCGACTCGTATGCTCAACCCTAAATACATCAAGGTAAAAAGTTTCAAAGGGATGTCTGCTGTGGTCGACGACAAAACTGTTGACACAGTCACTGAAGAGGCATTCAAAGAACTCACGCTGGACTACGACATCAACAGAGAATCATTCCAACCAACTAGCGCCTTACTTCTGGAACCATACGTCCCTATTAATTATAATGATGCCTTGACTTGCCCAGAATCTGAGAAGTGGAAAGCTGCGATCCAAGACGAATACGACTCCATCATGGACAACAAGACGTGGCAGATCGTTCCACTTCCGAAGAACCGGAAGGCCATCAAGGGAAAATGGGTCCTTGATTTCAAACCAGCCCACAAGGGAGCAGCAGCGAGGTACAAAGCCCGATTTGTTGCTTGTGGCTACGCACAACTTTACGGGATCGACTACTTTGCAACATATTCTCCGGTCGTGAAACAGTATTCAATTCGTCTCGTCCTGTCAATAGCAGCAGCCAAAGACCTTGAAATGGTCCAGCTGGATATCAAGACCGCATTTCTCTACGGGGACCTCAAAGAAGAGATCTACATGCTACAGCCAGAGGGGTATGCACTGCCGGGCAGAGAAGATGAAGTCTGCAAATTACTCAAGTGCCTCTATGGGTTAAAGCAGTCTTCAAGATGTTGGTTTGAAAAATTCGACGACTTCATCACGAAATATGGCTTCATCCGCTGCAAATCCGACCCTTGCGTCTACTACCGTTTCGGGTTAGATGGAGAATACACAATCCTTATCATCTATGTAGATGATGGCCTCCTGTGCAGCAACAGAACCAGTGCTATCGACGCCATCTTACAGTATCTCCGCACCCACTTTCAAGTTAGAGATCTACCGGCAAGCCGATTCATCGGCCTCGACATCACCCGCGATAGGCCGAACCGCTTCCTGTATATTAATCAAAGTGATTTTATTGCAAAGATGCTTAGACGATACAACATGGTAGATTGCCACCCCTCGCCAATTCCCGCCAACAAAGACAACAGACCATCTCCAATGATGACACCGAAATCAGAAGACGACCGCAACAAAATGGCTGCCACCCCAGTAAGAGAAGCCCTTGGATCTTTAATGTATCTGATGGCCATGAGCCGTCCTGATATAGCGCTGGCAGTTAACCAAGTCGCAGCTTATGTCTCCAATCCTGGACCAGGACATTGGGAAGCGGTAAAACTAATTTTTTCCTATCTTGCTGGGACCGGCAACTTTGGCATCCGTTACGGAGGCGAGATGGCGAACAGAGAGCAGTCACCCCTACAAGGTTTTACCGACGCAAACTTTGCTATGGACCTCATTGCACGGAAATCAACCACCGGGATCTTATTCCAGCTTTTTGGTGGGCCAATCTCATGGGGAAGCAAGAGACAACGCGCTACGGCATTATCGACAACTGATGCTGAGATCTATGCTGCCTCAGAGGGATCCAGAGAAGCCATCTGGCTGAAGACAATTTTGGGCGAACTCAAAATCGATGTCGGGCAAATTCCAATCTACTGTGACAGCCGATGTGCGATCAGCATTATAGAAAATCCAGAAAACCATCAACGGGTAAAACATATTCACACCAAATATTTTTTTATCCGTGAGCAGCAGGAGCAGGGAACCCTTATCCTACGCAATATACCAACTGAAAATCAGTTGGCTGATATGTTCACAAAACCCCTTGGAAAAAAGGACTTTGAAAAATTTCGCAACCTGATCGGAGTGAAAGAAGTAATAGAGTAAGTAAACAAATGGCTTTGAAGGGACAAGACTTGAGCAGAATATATAAAATGTCTTATGTTTAAAAATTACATGCATGCCTGGAAAAGAGACTACTATAATTTTAGACCAGGCTCAATCCTCAAATACCTACATCACTCATTGTTCCTAGCCTCTTTGTTTTCTCCCCTCTTTACGTTTTTTTTCTCTCCTAAATTTATTAAATCAACCCAGGCACAGACTACAAAGTCAGACCAGGTATAGAATAGACAACTCTCCACCGAACATTTACGAATTATTTTGAACTTATGTCATGCCACACAAGTACAGTTGTGAAGGAAACTTACCTATTTCCGTACTAAATAATTTTTTTTGTTTTCTTTCTCTCATTGTCACTCTCCACAGAACATTTACTAATTTTATTTTTCATGTCATGTCACTCAAGTACAGTTGTGAAGGAAACTTACCTGTTTTCCGTATTAATTAATTTTGTTTTCTTTCTCTCATTGTCAACGGGGCTTAAGACCTCAACTCCTTAATCTCCCGTTAGACCAGGTGTTAAGAATCAAGCAACAGAAGATAACGAGTTGCCGAAACCCGTTGACGCAAGGATACTGATGGATTCTGTTTAGACTTACCTTATGTCTTCTCTACCCTCTATATATGGTGTCCTACTCCTCGTTTTAGTGGTCCTACTCTATCTTGAATTTTTGTTCTCCAAACTACTACAGCCTATGGTATGTTCTAACAAATTATCCTACTGTATTCTAATTTGTAACAATGTAGTACACTAAAGTGAAACCCAATACCGTCGTAAGCTTATGTGTAAACGCATTATCGCCTCAACACCAACGACATCGCCATCCTGACGCTGAAGTCGCCCGTCAAGTTCACCGAGACAATTTCTCCCATTTGTTTGCCTCCGCCGGAATCCAACGACCAATACGAAGGCGAATTGGCCATCGTCAAAGGATGGGGTGATACGGGAGAAGATGAAGGAGGGTCGGAAGTCCTCCACCACGCCGTCAAGAAGATCATCTCCAACTCGCAATGTCAGAAATTGTACGGAGATACAAAAATTTTCAACCATAATGTGTGCACCTACAGACGCGGCAAACACTTTTGCTTTGTAAGTCTTTACGTAATAGGAATGACAGTCGCAGAGCAATAAGTGCCGAATTTGGCGTCCCGTTTGACAGGGTGATAATGGAAGTCCATTGGTCATAGAAACGGACATACTGGACAACACCAACGAGGCCAACGACATCAATCAGAAATGCCAGTGGATTCAAGTCGGGATCGCCAGCTGGGGCTGTACGTGATTAAGATGATTTTCCAATCGATTTTGACATCACAGTTTGATAATTTATTGGTTTATCATATATACATTTATAGTCTGCGGTGCGCAGCAGAGTATAGGCCACGTACCGGACGTTTACACTCGAGTGACATCGTTCCTGCCCTGGATCAAGAAAGAAATGAAGCGCCTGTCATCTAAACAATCTAGACCAAATTCAATAAGAATGAATGCGATTGGACGACGCGTTTGAAGTGATTCGTTCTTCTTTTTCATTCTCATTTGTTGAATCAGCAACTATAACGTTGAGAGATCCGCCAAATAAATCACACAATGCTGACGTCTTATTGTCGTTGTTGTAAAGTCGATTTTGCAGGTGAAATTGTTGCAAGACGTTCACGAGGGCAACAGGGACATTGATTGAAGAAAAGGATATTTCCTTTCTCATCACTTCCTTCCCGTTTAGGCTACTATGCGGGGATCACGAAAGATTTTTCCAATATTGAGGAAAAGAGAAGGTCAAAATCATCAAGGCCATCTTCCCATTAACCAACGAACTTTGTTTGCAGCACTTTGATGAACGACTCCAGCCGTTTAAACGCTTATCAATCAATAAACTTCCGCTTTGGCTGCGATTTCTCATATAGAATTTTATGAGAAATTTGAACCCCCGCAACTCGATAATAGGAAATTATTGCGGTAATGGAACATGGTAAATTAATGGTATATCTAATCGTTATTATAAACATCACCCGCAAAGCCGTAAAATAATAGACTTCTGGAAGTGGTTCTCGCCGTCGCCAATGTTCTGATTTCCGTCAAAGACATAATTTTTGATAAATTAAGAATTTTTTGGTTTAAGTGAATTTTCGCTGGCGATTAAACCGCTTTTATCTTTTTTTGCGATTTGGATTTAAGGGGGATCGATTTTTAATAATAATTTCTAATCGATATCTTAAGAATTGCTAATTGGACGATCAGTGTCGTCTGCTTCGTTCTCGTTTACAACCTTTAAAAGCAAGCATGATCCAAGTTTCAAAAAGGAGATAAATAATTAAAAACAAAGAAAAAGGGAACGATAACTTTTTGGGACGTGGATGCACGAAATAAAATCACAAAAATGTGATCATCGTTAAAATGTGAACGTTGGTGTCGCAGCTTTCCATGCTCTCCACTACTCCACTCGAATAAAAATGGGATGGCTATGGGAGCTTAAATAGAATAAAAAGATTGTGAATTTTTACTTCCTGCTAGCATTATTTATCCCCTTGTCGATGCATGGCAGTTTGCACTAAATTGTAACCTTTTCCTCTACGTGCAGATTTGAGACCTGCTGAGCCAGCAGCCATCGGAACAGCTAAGTTTTGTCTTGTGCTGGACCTCCAGTCAGTTGATTTGACTGATGACCTCCTGCCATCAGCAACAATCACAGTGTCATCGCTTAGGTAATAATTTTCGTTTCTTTTATGAAACTGTATGTGACCTGCCAGATTTTTTACGATGCATGACTAGCATAAATGCAATGATGTCTTTCATGGAAACCTTCAATTTTCCTGTTTATCTACAATTAGGGTATACCCCCTGGTTTACAACTGCTGTTTTATTTTCAACTTCTCCTTGCCTGTTATTTGTCTCTGTAAATATTTTTCGTAAACTCATTGTTGACATTTTTTTAATTTAGATAAACAGCATCCCTTTGGATTGGAGAAACTGCCAGTGTCGACCGAGTTAAGGATCTCTTCAATTCCCCCTTTCTTTAAATGTCCTCGTGTACGCCCATGCGAGTGTGGGTGTATTCACGAGGACTCCCTTTTACCTATCCCTCCTGGTGGATTAAACTTTTCAGCGGATGGAGTACTTGTGGATGGATGCCTGGCTGTATTTCCTTGGCTCAAAGGTAGGAAAAACATTCATCTCTATCCTTCCTTTCAGACTATGGAGTGGCGTTTATTATTAATCGTTGCGGAGTACGATTGTTCATCTGCCATGCAGGGCTATTCAGCCAACCGGCTGAAACGCTTTCATCTTGCTGTTTTTGTTTTTCTCAGTCAGGGTTCTTTCAAAATAGCGTGTAGAACAAATGCAGATCAGGCCTGTTTTTGTACCTCGCAACTGTGTCTGGGGGAAACAATCATCAATTTCAGAAATATTTGAATTTGAAAAACTTGAAGCAAAGTGCCACTTGAGCATTTTTTTGTCACCAACAGGGTCTTACTGCCACACCGGTACTTCTTCCGGTCCTGGTAATTGATTACATCCAAGAACATTTGAAATCGTTGCGATTCTGCGAATTGCCAAAAATTGGAAAAATGTCTTTCTCGGTCTTTCTCTGTAATTTTTTAATATTTGAATTCAGATGATTTTTGTTTGAGTACCGTATGTTTTCTATCAAAGGAGTATAGCCATGTATAGCTTAACATCACGGTCCTTAATTTTTTTATTATTTGCCGACGAAATGAAACGTTTTTTATGAGAATGTTTCCTTTAATGTAGAGAATAGGAAATTAAAGCTAAATTATTGTGCGATCTGGTCGTCGTCGATGTGATCAAATGTATTTCACATTAACACCCAGTCAATGGTTTCCATGAGAACTTTTTATTTGTTAGCTCCGAACAGGTTTAATATTGCGTGTTTATCTTGATCCAGGGCAGGAATGACGTCACTCTCATGAAAACGCCTGGGTATCCTTGTCTAGCACATCCTGTTATTTTCCCAATAAATTGAAAAAATAATCGAACGAATGAATCACGTCAAATTTGTCTTACCGATTCCCCAGCTGACGATCCCAACTTGTTCATATTTGCATTTCGGTCCAGTCGATTTGACGACAAGCGGACCGCCACTATCGCCCTGTCATAACACCAAATAATCATCTCAATTTTAAACTTTTGAATTTCGTGACTCATTCCGTGCTGAATACTTGACAAGTTCCTTTGCCAGGCTCGTAAGCGCACAGCATGTGGTCTTGGTACTCGTTGAATTTGTAAATTTGCCGGCATTTGGATTGGTTGAGAATTCTTTTAGTGACATGGCGAAGGAAATCCGAGGCTTTTCCGTCTTCTTTCGTGTGTCCCCAGCCCTTGGCGAACGCCAACCTGCCGTCGTACATGTAGGTGGACCCTTGCGCTGGCAAACAAACGAGCGAGATTGACGCGGAGAATTTGACGGGATGCTCCAGCGTTAGGATGGCGATGTCGTTGAACTAAATTATTTAAACAAAATTTAATTTTGTCCATCGATAGGATTGATTTAAGCGCTGCAATTCTCACCCAATGTTTGGGATTGTATTTCTCGTGGATTTTGATTTTGGCGACATTTCGGGACAGTTGGGCGTCGTTTCGACTTCCGCTCAGTTCGTGCGCACCCAGTAAAACGGTCAATTCCCTCGGATCTAATAGCCTAAAATCCAATGGAAAAGAGATGGGAGATTAGATTTCCCATCTTTAGTATTAATCAGGGTCGGACGCTGTCTTCAAATCTGTACTTGGTGGATTGGCTTTCGGTGACGCAATGAGCCGCTGTCAAAATTTTATTCCAAGTGATAAGTGAGCCGCCGCAAAATTTATAAACGCGGCCATTGCGTTGATACGCCAATGATACCTGTATCCGAATCAATACATTTGAATTAACTGGTTGATGATAAAAGTTGTTATTGCGGATGTATTAAAATTGAAATGTGACTTCACCATGTAGGGGTACTGATTCCGTTGAGCAACGTCACTGCCGACCATTCGCATCTCCTCGTTACTTTCTTCCCCCAATTCTCCAGGTGTCTGCCACTCACTTCCGGTGTCGTTCAGAGTTGACAGAAATTTTGATGTTTTCTGGCCGCCTTCAACTGGGCCGGAGTAAGACAACAGGGCGGCCACCAAAAAGAGGGTGGCTGGCCCTGACTGGAGTAATTGGCACATTTTCTAAATATGTTTCGATGCGCTAAAGATAATCAATTCGAACTGAATATGTGAGAGAAACAACAATTGCCTAAATTTAAAAGAAATGTTTTCCCTCGTCAAAGTTGACGCAACTTCTCACATTGACGGCTTTTCAATCACTATACCAAATTTTCGAAAATGTTTGTCTATTAATATGAGAAATTTCCAGGAAAATGTAATCCCGCAACGCGAAAGGCGGCGAAAGGAAATAATTGCGGTACTGCACAGTGCGGTCCAACGATTAGTCCTTTACGGTCTTTTACCTTTAGCAATTAATTATCAGCTCAAAATAATTTCTGGAAGTGGTTATTCGACACCAGCCAACCCGAGATAACAACGACGCGATTTTTCACCGTTTCAGTCTTTTCCCTTGTGCCCCGTGAATTTCATTAACTCACAAAATCGACGTGACTTTGCTTGTTTTATACGACAGATCTCAACGATATAGTTGCTGATACAAGGATTGAGAAAGAATCCAATTAATTATTTCGAATGCGTCCAATCGTATTAATTCTATACTTCAATTTGGATTTCATAGGCATCATTTCTTTCTTGATCCAGGGCAAGAACGATGTCACTCTAGCATAAACGCCAGGTATCCCCTTTCTCGCACATCCTGCATGCACAAACCAATTCGATAACAAAGTGACTCTTGAAAATAGAAATGTATAATAATCATCTCAACGCATCGTCTCCCCAGCTGACGATGCCGACCTGAATCCATTGGCAATCCTTTTTGCGATTCCCAACCGGTCTCTGATTACTAACGGTCTTGATTACTGAAAAAATCTCTGATTACATGTTGTACATTGGACTGATTTCTCATTTTTAAAAATCTTGCGAGTAATTTGAGCCCCTGCAATTCTGTAGGAAATTATTGCGGTAATGTAACATGGGAAATTAATTGTGCATCTAATCGTTATAAACATCATCCGCAAAATAATATATATCTGGAAGTAGTTTCTCCAGGTTGTCATTGTTCTATTTTCCGAAAGGTACATGCTAATTTTGACATTAAAAACTTGTTACGAATTAATTCAAATCAACAATCAATTCGTATCAATCCTTTTATTTACTAATTAAAAACAAAATCAAATCACACGGAGTTATACATTTGATTTAGCTGGCGACAATACGTGGGAAAAACAAAATGAAGTCCGAACAATAATTAGCAACTGGTCACATTTGGGTGGGTATTGCAGGCAACTTGACGAACGGTATGACCCACTCTTTTGGTGGGTATCGAACAAATTGATTGTAAATTATGTTTGCGAAATGCTGGCAATTGTTGTTTAGGAAATGGTAATTCAAATTCATGCAGTCTTGTCGCCACAAATAATCGACCACTTCCATCACGGTGGCGTCGCTGGGTCCTTTTTTCAACAAACCGATCCCGGTGGTTATGCCGGTCATGCGGCCGCATCTTCGGCAGTTGTCGCGGACATTGGCGATGTACTTTGATCGTTGAATGGTGATGCCTCCCTCGTCCTTCTCGATGGACCAGAACCAGCTGTCCGTTTCCAGGACGATGAACGCGTGATGGAGAAAGATTTTCGACATTTGCCACACGTTCAGCGGGTGAGTGTAATAGCTGACTGCCTTGATCTTTTCGGATGCGTCGGCCAGGTTGTCCAGTTTCTCTCGCAGTTCCCATTTGGTTGAACAGTAATCGGCTCTTGTGGGCTCGGTGTCCACATTGGGATCGAAGTAAAAATGTTGGCCGTAACTTATTGACGAACTTATTGACGATCCCATTTTCTCTGGCTGTGTACTATTGCGCAGCTAGTCTATTATTCGCTGGTCCAAAACTGCTGTTATCAGTTAACGTAGATAATGATGAATGCTGGCGTGCGTTTTACAGTATACTGTAAGAACCTTACAAAAATGTTAGAACGGGTGAAATAGAAATGCTGTCCAAATTACGGTAAACTCAAATTTCAATTGTCAAGTGTTTCGCTGACTGTTGTTGGATGAACGTGAGCAACCGTCACGTGCAAATGATCACTTATGGTGGACACTGTAAAGGTGTATCAGACGCAGCTTTCTCACATTCACGAACGCCGTACCGATAAAAAATGTGACTCGAGGGAAAATGTTCGTGTATGTCATGGTGTCATTGTGGCCAGAATTTCAGCCAACTGATAACAAGTCTGTCGGTCCATAATGCACAAACATATTTTCTGATTTCCCAACATGGTTGCGTCATTCTTCAATTGAATCACCAGTTTCCAGTTTTCACTAACAAGTTCCTTGTTTCAAATACTTTTGACTAAATGTATTACCACTCCGAGCTTTCTTTCTTTTTTTACTCTAATATCAATCAAAACTATTTTAGTCAATGGATGGAACTGGTTATGAGTGGGTTCGTTTTCTAGACAGGGAAAAGACGGCCGTCTATAGCTCGGCACTTCATTGACTTATGCAGAATTGCGTCCGATCTAATCGATCTCGTGTATTGAATATTCATATCAATTGTGTACCCCCGCGAGGTTAGACAGGTTAAGTGGGTACAATCTAAATCAATCTGCAATGTTGCTCAAAAGAAGCGGGACAGAAATGACCGCGGCGATTTCACAAGAACTCGTAAATCTTGTCGGCAAATTCCTGGCAGTTTTTTTCTAGGGCGTGATACATTTCATTCACGTAGCCTTTTTCATGTATGTGTTCAATGAGTTGCTTCACCGTCTTGTTCGTGGCCGTTTTGCTTTTCTCGCAGCCGATGCCAGTCGCGCGGTTCTCCTTTCGGCGGACTCTGACGTGCATGTCGCGAACGAATTCAATTTGCTTCGACCGCTGAATGATGATGCCGGCGTCGTTTTTCTCGATGGACCACCACCAGCTCTTGGTTTCGAAAACAATGTACGCGTGATGCACGCTGCCCTTCCAGGAGGCCAGCCAAGAGCACGGTTTGACCGCGCCTTTGTACAGCTGCCACCCGTTTAGCGGATTCGTGTAATAGAGAACCTCTTCAATCTTCTCCTCTTTGTCTACCAATTTCTCAAGTTCTTCAATCAGTTCTTCATTCGTCATCGAACGCTCCTTCCCATTGAGCAAATCCACCTCAGCGTAGAAATACAGTCTGTAACTGTGAGTGGCAGGCGAGCTCGATCTCGATGCTGAGCTTGACCAAGACATTTTCGACGATGACGACAGCCTTGTTTGAATTCAAAGGTTGTTAGCTTCTAAAATTTTGCGCTTACATTATAATACGAATTTAAATTACCGTGTACGATTCACAGTCAAGATGCCGGCAGCCTGCAAACTCGTTACGAAGGTCCTTTTTTTTAAAACCGTTTCCTTATCATCATCCACATAAGATATAACGACTGGGCGATCGATCGGCATTTGATTTTATCATTCCGATGAAATGATTCGTGGGTGTAATCCTTCAATTGTTTTTTTCTTTAGAGTTTCGTCAAGGACTTGGGACGCACGCCTCCTTGGCTTTAATACTGAGATCAAGTATATACAGCTGCAGCCCTTATGGCAGATAACTGAGCAAGTGAGAGGGTGTAAATACTCCGTTTGTTGACATTGCCCAAGCCTAAAGCTGCGAGTTTTATCGGTTTCAGGTATGCTATCTAAGTTGATGTCATTGCTTATAGGCAACGCGTGCATTATACTAGTCGCCGACGCCTGGAGAATCATTTGACCCTTAGACGATTTGAGTTTTGTGGAGTCGCGCTTGTTGATTAAGCAATATCAAACGGTTTGATATTCACAATCACGAATTGAGCAACGCTGCCATATTCTTTCGTTCGAAAGATAATATCGTCTCACCCATAAACTTGTATTTATCTACCATATTGGCTAAGGGACAAGGAAACGGGGCTGAGCACATCGACATTTGCTGGGCTGCAACGACTCCGACTCTATATCTACACAGGTCTGCCGCATTTATATAAATTAAGTTTCTTTCGTTTGATTCATTATCTATTAGACTGTCGATGGATATTTATTTTATGTAATTTACAACAGAGATGATGAATTTCTTTTCGTCGACCTCACCGGGATCGGGTAGTGTCGGTGCCAACTTCACTCGCAAATTGTATTTCTACGCTGAGGTGGATTTGCCCACTGGCAAGGAGCGTTCGATGACGAATGAAGAACTGATTGAAGAACTTGAGAAATTGGTAGAGAAAGAGGAGAAGATTGGAGAGATTTGGTATTACACTCATCCACTCAACGGCGGTTGGCGACTTCTGAACAGCGTGGCGTATCACGCCTACGTTGTTTTCAAAACGGACCAGTGGTGGTGGTCCATCGAGAAAAACAACGAGTCCGTCATACTCCAACGATCGAAGAAAATCGAATTCGTTCGCAATCATTGCATTCGAAACAAGCGTCACGAGAGCATTTTGAACGGAGTGATCGCCTGCACGAAGCAAAAAAAAGTGAACAGCACCGTGCAGGAATTCATTCAACACATCCACACTGAAGGCTTTTTAAATGAAGATTATCATTTACTCAACAAAAACTGCCAGGAATTTGCTGACAAAATTTACGGCTTCTTTTGAAATCAACATTTCTGTCTAGGCTTTTCGAACACGTTCGAACACTGCATTGATTTATTGTATAACCTATATCAGTTTAGCCAGTTCTTCTTCCTCCCGCAGTTGCGTTTATATACCTGTAGAGAAATGATGAATATTGAATACAAGGGATCGATCATAATAGGCCTATCAAATCAAGTGATTCAACAATAAATACAATTTTGTTTTTGGTTTGAGTGAATATTGACGTCATCTGTCATTTGAATCGAATTCGGTGTAAAGTGTCGGCTATTGAAAGTTATTAGGTTCCTCCTCCTTTCTCCCCTTGTTACTATCACTAGGAAAGATCCTTTGATTTTCAATTTTAAAAAAAGTAAACGAGAGAAGGCGGGGGTCGGTGGACAACGCCCATCATTTTTGTCGTATAGGATAAAAAATTGACTCAACTCCTCCTCACATTGACCGCTTTTCAATCACAAGGCCTGCACCAAATTTCTGTTTGATTCTTTTTCTATTTATATGAGAAATTTCCAGGAAACTGCAATAACAGGAAATATTTGCGGTACTGCACAGTGCGGTCCAACCCACTTTACTCCTTTACCTTAAGCAATTAATTATCAACTCGAAATCATTTCTGGAAGTGGTTCGACACCAGCAAAATAACAACAACGCGATTTTGATACCGTTCAATCTTTTTCCTTGTGCCCCGGTGAACGTCTTAAACTTCCAACATTTCACAAAATCTCTGCTGATTTTCACTTTGCTTGTTTTATTTGACAGATCTCAACGATAGCTGTGCTAACAACAGATGAGAAAGAATCCAATTCATTATTTCGAATGCGTCCAATCGTAAATATTAATTCTTCTTCAATTTGGATTTCATAGGCATCATTTCTTTCTTGATCCAGGGCAAGAACGATGTCACTCTAGCATAAACGCCAGGTATCCCCTTTCTCGCACATCCTGCATGCACAAACCAATTCGATAACAAAGTGACTCTTGAAAATAGAAATGTATAAAAATCATCTCAACGCACCTTCTCCCCAGCTGACGATGCCGACCTGAATCCATTGGCAATCCTTTTTGCGATTCCCAACCGGTTTATTAGTAGCGTCGATTGTGTTGTTTTCGTCGAGGTCGTTTGTTTCGATGACCATTGGACCTCCGCTATCCCCCTGGCCAAATGGTATACACACCAAATTTAGGCACTTCTACACTTAATTTCTTTGTCTATTTGGACTTACTTGGCAAGAGTCTTTGCCAGGTCGGTAGGCGCACATCATCCGGGTGGTGATTTTGGCTTCTGCGTGAATTTTCTGACATTGCGAGTTGGAGATGATCTTCTTGATGGAGTGAAGGAGGACTTCCGAAACCCCTTCATCCTCTCCCGTAGCCCCCCATCCTTTGACGATGGCCAATTCGCCTTCGTATTGGTCGTTGGATCCTTGCGGAGGCAAGCAAACGGGCGAGATGGTCTCGGTGAACTTGACGGGCGAGTCCAGCGTCAGGATGGCGATGTCGTTGTTGTACTTATTGATTCACAAAAATCTCCATTATAGAACCGGCAATTAATGTCAATTCATATTATAATTGCTGTAGAGGTTCACCCAGTTGTCGGGATCGTATTTCTCGTGGGTTTTAATCCTGCGGACTTTTCTCCTCAACTGGGCGTCGGTCGTCGTTTGGTTGAAGAAGTGGACCCCCAACAAGACTTGGATCTGATCCGTTTTCATTTTCCTAAAAAGGCAATTTCACAATTATATTTGAGTCGATCGTTAATGTCTGATTGATAATATGGTAATTGAAAGTGTTTACTGGGTGGTGTCGTTAACGAACATGCAGTGGGCAGCTGTCAAGACGTGAGTTGGACTAAGCAACGATCCCCCGCAGTGAAAGTGTGTGTGAGATTCGGTTTCAGGATCGTACTCGATTATCGCCACCTATTAAATGATGTGAAATGGCATTTGGATTACTCCTATTTGAATTTACCGATGGGAGTGATGGCGTTATATTCCTTATTGGATTATGGTCAACTCACCATGTAGGGGTACTCGTTCTCTTTAGTGACGTCACTGTTAACCATTCTCAACATTTGGCTGTCACTTGCCTCTGATTGTTCCGGTGCCCACCATTCATATCCGGTTGTTTTCTGGACACGGTTTCCGCTAGATGGGCAGGAGTTAAAAAACAGCAAACTGGATATTAAAAATAGAATGGCGGGTCTTGACTGGATACGCTGGGCCATTTCCGTCTTAATTCGTTGATGCTGCACAATAAAAAGAAAAGACGATAGCGCTGGAAGGCTTCAACAAGCTCTGACGCAGAAACAAGACTGTTGTACGTAAAATTAAGAAATGTAAATTACTCCCGTCGAAATTTGCTGCAAACTTATTTAGTTGGCCGCTGAATAAGAATCTCTGCACCTCCACTTTTTGAATAAATATAGACCGCGAGACATTTCCCGGAAATTTCTACCCCGAAAAAATTCGAAAGGAAATAATTGTGGTCGGTCTTATCATTTCTAAAATCCTTCTCTGATTGTTGGTGCATTTTATTACGTTTCATTGCTTCGAAATTGTATTAGACTGCAACGCAGTTTATATTAGCTAGTTTTAAGGATCTTGGCTGTGTAATGTGTACAAGGCGACGCATTGGCTAAGATGTTTGTCATCTTCATTCAAGTATAGTTCTTTGCATAAATGTGAGAAATGAGCTCTTGCAAAGTGTGACTCCCTTTGAATTTCTTCTCGCATATTATTCCGCCTCCAAATAAATCCGTCGTGCGATCTTGTCTGCGGAACGTGTCGCGAACGAATTCGATTTTCTTCGACCGTTGAATGGTGACGCCAAGTTCGTTTTTCTCGATGGACCACCACCAGCTCTGCGTTTTGAAGACGATGTACGCGTGATGGAGCAAGTTTTGCATGATCTGCCATCCGTAAAGCGGATGAGAGTAATACTTCACCTCTAAAATCTTCTTTGTGTCATCCACCAATTGGCCAAGTCTCTCACGCAGTTCGGCATCCGTTATGAAATAGTCCTTTCCCTCGGACTAATCCGCTTCAGGATCGAAATACAATTTACCGGTGTGTTTGTTTCCGCCACCAGACGATGTTGAACTACTCGAGCCCATCCCCTGTCAAAAATATCCAAGAAAATATCTAGGCTTTAATTTGACTGGCATCAAATTGATTGACACATTTGGATTAATTGTTTTTAAAATCTGCTGGAATGACCTGAGCTGTAACTGTAACCTTTAATGATGTTTGAATGAGATGAATCTTTGTTATCAGCAACATCAATGGATAATAATTAACTGTCACAATGTTTTTGCACACTCACCCGTTTTGACCCAGTTGTATTTTTTGTGGATTTTGATTCGGCGGATGTTTTTCGTCACTTGGGCGTCGTTGGTCTTGGTCCTTTTGTTGATGAAGTGGGCACCCAGAGAGACTCTGACCTGGTCAATAGGGAATAGGTCTAGGGTCTACCTATATACCCTATGCATATTATATTATGTGGTATAAAGAAATGGGCGCGTATAAGCGTTCACGCCAATATAGCCTAGATAGATGCGCGATCAAATAACCACTTTTTGTTTTCCTTATCTTTTTTTAGTTTGAATTTCCCCAGTGACTTTTCGAAAGAACAAACAAAATGTATATTTGAACTGCTCTGCTGTTTGTCGTTTCAGTTGCCATGCTCACGTTGAAATTGAGCGCGTGATACAAAATGGAGGGCCTGGGATATCAAAGTGTATCTCTGCTTGGACTGGCTTGTACTTTGACTGTGTGCTGATTGTGTGTCGCTGAAATGCCAACGAGCCTTACAGCAATCTTATAGAATCATATTATACACTTACCGGTTCTGATGGAGATTTTGCTAATCACTATGCACGAAAAACTTGAGCCAAAGAGCAACGAACGAGAATATTTATTTATATGGGTAATAGAATCGATTTGATATAAATACGTCATTGGCATTCACTATTATTACGCAAAAACAAATCAGTCAGCCCTTGAATTCAATAATTACAATTTCTCCGTATGCAAATATTGAAACTGTGGGAGGGATAGACAGGAGCTACTTAAATGGGGTTCAGGGATTCCACATTAATCAAAAACTATTAGAGATAGGCGTAAATTCTGTCAGCGAAATGCTGGCAGTTTTGCGTCAGAAAATGGTACTCTTCATTCACGTAGCCGCCAGCTACGATGTGCTCAAGGAGTTGTTGCACTGTCCTCCTCTGGCCTGACTTTGTTTTCTCGCGGTCGATTCCGGTAAATAACGAAGATTTACGATCCGTTCTGTGGTACATATCGCTCACCAATTCGCTTTGCTTGGAGCGCTGAATGGCGACGCAGGCCGTGTTTTTCTCGATGGACCACCACCAGTTCTTCGTTCCAAAGACGACGTAGGCGTGGTGCACGTTCCTTTTTCCTTGTAAGCTGTCGAGCCCATCAGGGCTCATCGCACTTTTGTACACTTGCCACCCGCTCAGCGGATTAGTGTAGTACATGACGCACAGAATCACCTCTGATACATCAATCAGTTTCTGAAACTTAACAAGAATTTGATCTTTCATCGAGTAATCTTTGGCAGCAGACTCGTTGTCCAGCACATCGTAAAAAAACAATCTGAATGTGTAGACACCACCACCGGAACTGCTGTCCAATCTCGAGCTCGACGAGCCCATTTTTTCTCTATTCAAAATGCTATAATTGTATAGGCTCCAATGATCGATAAACTCGCATCACATTGATTCAGCTATTACCTATTATTAACTAACCTGCGTCGGATTTGTTTTAAATTGCTTACTGCTGTGTGTGTAAGTGAAACGTAAGTGCGACAGCAGACCTCTGTACATTCGTTACCGTCCAGCTTAAATTTGAACGCGTGATAAAATAAAAAAAGGGAGTTATTACGATATCAACGTGTATATCTCTGCTTGGACTTTGACTGTGTGATTGTGTGTCGCTGAAATGCCAACGAGTGTATAGGATAAGCCTCAATGCAGCATTCTGCGTATAGAAATAATCGTATTACTAGAATTTCAACTTCTCATTCGTAGATAGTATTTGGTAGCTGTGGCAATCTGCATGTGCACGTTATTAATTTATTACACTCTAGAACAATCAGTCAATCTGACAAAGCATTTGCACAACAATGCGTAGTTAATTTGGCGGCCAAAAACATCTCCCATCTCAATAAATTTGCCGATGTAATATGGTTCGTTCTTTATGTATTTTTGTACCTTTTGCAAATTTGCAGTACACCCACACTATAGCTACAACCAACCCGAGAAAACAACGACACGATTTTATACTCGCAAAACTAAAATTTATTCAAATCCATTTAATTCAATCAATAACATTTTTTTTTTTTTTTCAAATTTCAAATCACGCGGGTTGATACGTTTTCAGCTTGCCACAATCAAGTCAATGTACAGTACGTACGGTGGTCCATCCAACTCGTCAGGTAGAAGCGGGTATGGGCAACTCGACTTTCTCTATTATTGGCACGTCGTCGTTATTAGACACTAAGACAAAGTTGTCGTAAATTGTATTGGCGAACTGCTTGCAGTTGTTCTGCAGGAAATGGTAATCTGAATGCAGGCACTCTTCCCGCCACATCTGATGGACGACGTCGACGACTCTGGCGTGGCTGGAGCCTTTTTTCTGACAGGTGACGCCCGAGTTGATCCAAGTGGCTATACCGGCGATGCGGCCGTGTTTGCGACACTGGTCGCGAACATTTTCCAGCTGCTTTGATCGCTGGATGGTGATGCCTCCTTCGTCCTTTTCGATGGACCAGAACCAGCTGTCCGTTTCCAGGACGATGAACGCGTGATGCAGGACATACTTTGACATTTGCCACCAGTTGAGCGGGTGAGTGTAATAGCTGATTTCATTGATCTTTTCGGATGAATCGGCCAGGTGTTCAATTTTCTCTTTCAGTTCCCATTTGGTTGAACAGTAATCGGGTCTTTCGGGCGTCAACTCCACGTCAGGATCGAAGTAATATAGCGGGATGCCGTAATTAGTCGATGTATAACTTATCCACGATCCCATTTTCTCTCTAATGTTATTAGCTGTATAGCACCCGCAGGCAGAATTGATTAAGCAACAGTAGTTTGTGTTTGTTTTATATTTTTACATACCTGAATGCATATATCTTATATAGATCCTTGCTGCCAACGATCCTGGTCGCGTATATAGAGTCTCGTTGAAACGAAATATGTTATCACGCGGCTGCTGGTTGCCCAACTGACGATCAACTCAACTTTCGTGGGTTTCGATTCACTACGTGAGCGATGACGCAAGCTGCCGTTTTACGAGTGTTATCTCCTGTGTCACGGGGTTCTATATATCGTTTGAACACGTCCTAATAATCCTCCTCGTCGGGGGGGGGGGGAATTATAGAACTTTAAACCCTTGGACGATATTTAGAGTTTGTTCATCTAGGCTCGTTGCGTTACAGCGTTGTATATAAAGAATTGTTTTGGCGTTATCGTGTCGAAATTCAAACGAACCGGCAAGCTTGTGCAATGCCTTGTAGACTTATATGAGCTCATGTTTCCAACTCTGCTGTTTTGAGGCTCAGTTTGATTTCTAATCGGCACTGGATGTGTGTAAGCCAAGTTTATTATTCTTTAATTCCAAATCTCTCGACTCGATTATAATTATCTTAAAATACCTATATGATATTCATAATTTGACTATACCCGATGACGTTCATCAAACTGCTGATGCGGAGGCAATTACGTTAGAATAAAAAGGTTAAAACGCGTCGGCAATAACTCAGTTTGCCGTTATATTTTAAAACATGGATAGATTTTATCAATACGTCATTTACTATTACATAAAAAAACAAAACAATAGTCAGCCCTTGTATTGGATATATATTCTCAATTTCTCTGTACATAAATGCGACCGTGTGCTGTGGGAGGGATAGACATATAGACTGAGCGAGAAAACCAGTTGATGGCGATGGTTACATTTCTCGAGAACTATTAGAAGATGGCGTAAATCTTGTCAGCCATTTGATAGCAGTTTTGCTCTAGAAAATGGTATTGTTGATTCACGTAGTTGGATGATTTGATGTGTTCAAGGAGTTCCTTGACTGTCCTCTTGTCGACCGTTTTTTCTTTAATGCAGCTGATTCCGGTGGTCAGGGCTGTCATGCGATCTGTTCTGTAGTACTTGTCGCGAACGAATTCGATTTTCTTCGATCGTTGAATTGCGACGCAGTTGTCGTTTTTCTCGATGGACCACCACCAGTTCTCCGTTTCGAAAACAATGTAGGCGTGTTGCAGGTTGTATTTGGACACTTGCCACCAGTTGAGCGGATGAGTGTAGTACATGACGTTTAAAATCTTCTCTGCAGTGACTGTCAGTTTCCCGAATTTATCGAGCAGTTCATCATTCGTCATGGAATGGTCTTTCTCTTGCCTAGCAGACTCTTCATCCACCTTATCGTAGAAAAACAATTTGAAACTGTAGACACCGCCACACTTACCATCCGGACTCGAGCTCGTCGAGCTCGACGAGCCCATTATTCTCTATCTAAAATGAAATGTATATAGACTCGAATTATAGACAGCACATCAAATGCTTGATCAAGTTTTGGAATGTTCACTCACTCTGAATTCGTTCGTCCGTCCGAGTCCGATCACTTTCGGATTGTCCGAGAATTGACTTTGTCTCCGACGACCTTTACATGCTGGGTGGTTACATGTAGATAAAATGGGCGGTGGCGAATGAAGCTGTCACGTTATGTGTACCGTAGCCTATTTAGGTGAGCGTTATAATAATACATAATCTTTCTTATCTTTCTTTTAGTTTGAATTTCGCGTGATGCCAGTTGCAATCTATTTACGTTAGATTTGTTTGCCTTTTTGAAACTCTGTTGCCCTGTTCTAATATTTATAATCGCCAGGGTTGTTAACGATACTTTTAAATAATACCGGCGATATCGTTACCGCTACTCGGCATTTTCCCTATCGGCGATACCGCTACAGATACTGGTTTTCGAAAGTATCGCGATACCGATACCGATACCGATACCGATACTTTCCAGACAAATTTAGACTCGTAAAATTACAAATTTCAAGCAATATATTTTATCATGTGAATGCCAATTATAGATTACAACTAGATCTTGAAAAGGGAAGCATTTGATTTTTGAGGCTGGGCCACGATATTTAAAAAAAGTTTCACAGACAAACATTCGCGACGTCATTTTTTGTTGTACGATAGACTATAATGACAGACTATAATGACAGACGAAGTATCGGTATCGGAGTATCGATCGATACCACCTCGATACCCTTCCGGTACCCTTTTTTTAAAAGTACCGCCGATACTGATCCGATACTGAGTATCGCTATCGGCGATACTATCGGTACCGATTCCGCTACCGATATTAACAACCCTGATAATCGCAGCTTTATATACTTTCTTTATTACTTAATAATTAGTGGCCAGAATATTTATGAGTAGATTTTATATGAATATGTATTAGTATTACTGCTATTCACTGTATATATTACATCAAAACAAATGGCATCATATCAGCCCTTGTCTTAAATGTTCACAATTTCTCTAATTATAAATGCATCAATTCTATATTAAAAGAGGGATGGAAGACTAACATATGCAGATGGTCTACAAACACATTCCGATCGCAAATGACCATCAATTGAAGATGGCGGTGATGGTTTCACAGTCTGATATTAGCTACCGGTATATATTAGAGGTAGGCGTAAATCTTGTCAGCCAAGTGCTGGCAGTTTTGATCCAGAAAATGGTATTTTTGATTGACATAGTCACGTGCTACTATGTGCTCAAGGAGTTGCTTGACAGTGCGGCTCTGGCCCGTTTTCTTTTTCACGCAGTCGATTCCGGTAAATAAGGAAGTCTGGCGATGCCCTCTGTAGTACTTTTTGCTAACGAATTCAAATTTCTTGGAGCGCTGAATGGCGACGCAGGCGTCGTTTTTCTCGACGGACCACCACCAGTTCTTGGTTCCGAAAACGATGTAGGCGTGATGCAGGTTGCCTTGCAAGTGTTCCAGTCCATCGGGGTCTACTGCTCCTTTGTAGAGTTGCCACCCGTTCAACGGATTGGTGTAGTACATCACCTCCTGGATCACCTCTGACGTGTCTATCAGTTTCCCAAGTCTCTGAAGCAGTTCATCATTCGTCATGGAATAATCTTTGCCAGCCGACTTGTTGTCCACCTCGTCGTAAAAATACAATCTGAAAGTGTAGACGCCAGATTTACTATCCGGACTCGAGCTCGACGAGCTCGACGACGCCATTTTTCTTATCTGAATGTAATACATAGAAACTCGAATTAGACTCGGCACATCAAATGTGTTTAGAAATCGTGGATTTCAAAGCTTTAGGAGTGTCAACTAACCTGCGTCGGGTTTTGATTTTATGTTTTGGAATTTTGGAATTTCGTTCCTTTCTAATCAAGTGAAACGCAGTAGCTATAAATGCGACCGACCTCTGAATTCGATTTAACGTCCCAGTTCGATCACTTTCGGTTTGTCCGAGATTTCTTTGTCTCCGACGACTTTATTAATATTTTGTGGTATCATCATATACAGAAATGGGTGTGGCGAAAGCGTTCACGTATACATTTAGCCTGCCTATATAGAAGATGCGCGTTCAAATAACCAGTTTTTTTTTTCTTATCTTTATTAGTTTGAATTTCCCTAGTGACTTTTCGAATAAGGCTATTATTATGCTCACGTTGAAATTGAACGTGATCAAAATGGAGGACGAGATAAATGATCTATGTATAAATGAGAAGCTTCAATTCTCTACGATTATTGCTATAAGACTAACTGTAACTGTAAGGCTTATCCTATTTGTCACATCTGAAAATATAATCATCTTTCAAGTGTATTAGGAGAGAATCATGCATGAGAAATCATGTGTTGTTTACCATTTTTTAAAAATTCAGTTGCATCCTTCTTCTGCCCTTGCGATAAACCAAATTTCAAAATGTGTTTGCGATTAATATCGGCGTGAGTTTAGAGGGGAAAAAAACCGTCGTGGGAGTCGACAAACAAAAAACATGGAATTTGAGCCTTATATTAACTATCGTAACGGTCAAAAGTTGATGTCTGATACGTACATAATATCGTCACTTTATATTCTTGCGTGGGAATAAAAGTGTAAATATTAAACTCTAGTACCTACGACGCTACACTGTAAAGCCGTCAAGCTTACATTAGTTGTGAAACCTTATAAATCCACGCTATAATACTACAATAAAGTCGCAGTTTGCCTTGTGTATGATTTAAGAGATAAAACTGAGTCTAAACGGAGTTTGATGTAAAAGAAGATCGTGAATATGGCGACGATATAGTTGCAAGTTGTAATAATAATTGAATTAACCAATAATGAGACTGTGGTAATAGCCATCATACGTTAATCATTATGACGGTGAAGATGTTTCTATATAGCGCTTCACCCGTTAGAAAAGAATTTAAAAAAATCTCGTATCGAACCAACATGAGATGATCGTGATTATTAGTGAGAAATTAATAGATCACAGGATTTGATGTGATGGGTTTTTATCGGTTTCTATTTACCATGAGCAGATGTGGCAATGGCTTCGATCGGAAAAGAAAATGAATTCAACTTAAAACATTTTTTTTTGCTGCTGCGTTGAAATTTGATTTGTCTCGAAGTTCAAATTGCGCAACAGAATTTGACTAAGCTTAAATTTTCTCAATAGTTTTGGTTAACTACTCATGATGTCCAAATTCCCACCCAAAAAAACAAACAAACACGCAACTCTTCCTGGCGAAAAGTCAGAGAATAGACAAATTATTTTATGAGGCCAAAATGCCACTACTTGTATAAATGTCATACATTTCTATCGATGTTCAAAGTGAGTTGATTTCTTGGTTACATCAATTGTATTTGTCAATTCATCGTATGTTATATGTCGGCTTAACTTGTATACAATGAAAGGGTCTTATTGTTGTGATAGTATAATTCACTACAAATGGGTTGGATGTCGTTCAGCCAATAAATTCACATCAATTCTCGTGAGAGTTCTCGTCTCCAGCAGAAGGATAGAGGCCTAGGAAGAACCTGCACAACATCAAAGAAATGTTTAATGTATTACACGAAATGCCCTTGATTCGCTTGCGTCAGCTCGACTCGCTCAACACAGGATTTGTGAATAATCTCACCGAGGGAATGTTTGTCGTCGAGGCTTTGACTAAGTTGACCACTGCTGGCGTCGACCAGCTCAAAGGAAATCAAATCTACCGCAGCAGCATTCGCATGAGCGAAATGCAACTCTGGCTCGTCTACGTTAACCGGTTGGACGGTTTGTTTGGAAGATGATGATGACGAAGACGAACCCATCTTTGCTGTTTCTTTTGAGTTTTGACTAATGAAATTCAATCGAAAAACATTTCATTTCTAAGCTCGAAAAATAATTTATGGTAATTCAACAACTTACTTGGAGCTGAGCAACTGCTGCGAATCCTGCGATCTCTTTTCGAAAATGAACTGAGCAGTCCAGAACTGTTGAGATGGAATAAATAGTCGCCTTATCATTTCTCCCGAATTTCAAACATTTCGAAACGTCTAAAAAAGGCCATTACGCAACAACAGAGAGATCCTTGTTTTTTTAACTTTTGTAACTGTGTGTGGATTTATCTCGTCCAATAAAAGCGCAGCTTTTAATCCGGTCGTCGAGCGCACCGTGCTGTGTTTGCTGGCCACATCACGTCAGCCGAAATCCTCGAAACTGATAAGACGCGACGCTTGTTTGTATAGTTGCTGGATATTTGCACGGGAAAATGCGGGAAATTGACTCAGTGCGACAAGCAGATCGCGATTTGGAAGTTGGAGTCTAGCGCCAGTCGCCGGACAGGAGCGCATCAAATACATAACATTTATAACTTCATCACTATTTGGCCGGTACTATTAAATTATTTGTTAACAATTTCTTCCTGAACTAATGTAATGACATCTATTATATAGGTACATTACAGCAGCAGCTAATAGAGAAAATGGGTTCGTCAATGAGCTCGTCGAATGGTGTCAGTCACGCTTCCGGTTTCGGTCACACTTACGGTTTCGGCGGTTTATTCGGTAATAGTCACAGTCACAGTCACAGTCGGCCCCAACAGTTTTACTTCGATCCTGACATGGACTCGCCCCATCGAAGACCTGATTGCTGTTCGACCAAGTCGGAACTGCGCGACAAACTCGAGAGCCTCGTCGACGTCACCGAGAAGATCAAGGAGGTCAGGTACTACACCCATCCGCTCAACACGTGGCAAACGTCGTCCAGGTACGCGTTCATCGTCCTGGAAACGGACAGCTGGTGGTGGTCGGTCGACAAGGACGACCGAGGCGTCACCATCCAGCGGTCAAAATGCGTCGAAAATGTTCGTGACTATTGCCGCAGGCAGTCCCGTTCCGCCGCCGGCGCAGGCAGCGGGATCGAAATCGCCAAAAAGCCTTCCGGCAACATTAGCGTGATTGAACTGCTCAATCGTTTCTGGATGAGGGACCGCGCCAATTTGGAAATCCATTTCCAAACCAATAATAACGGCTACCAGCATTTTGCCGATATCCTTTACGACTTTGTTTGAAAATCCGCCATCATATTATTATTGGTACCGACGAGTTGGTGTCGCATCAAATTTTATCCGGCTGGCAATCAATTTGATGCCATTCGAACATTTACGAATTAGTCGATTGTGCATTAGATTTATAATCACATTTTGAAACTGAGTTTAATTGTATTACGTAGTTGACATACATATTTTAACCAATAAAATCATTGGCATTCAGTCTTATATCCCCGAATAAATGTAACGATTTAAATATTATTATCGCTATCATATTATCCGTTATTCCTATGGGCGATTATCTCGGTTCACCTTGAAGTTCAAAAGCCCAAATGTGAAGCAACAAACAACGACCTGAACAGAATTTTCAAAGCTCTTTATCATTTAAAAATAACTAAATAAGTTATATGAGTATAAGCAAACAGATTTGTGAGCCCATAGCCCCGTATCGGTATATTATGCGTCGTAGTAGTACATTATATGATCCGGATAGTAAATTGAGCTGTGATATCATCGCTTTGGCTTATTACCTGGGACGCAAATGTCAAATTCCCTTATCAAGTGTTTGTTTAACTAACGTCCCGTTAGAAACCTACCCCTCGAATATTCAAGGTCTCAGTTCTCTTTAAAGATAAAAAGAATCCGACCAGGCGACCATGTTGACGTCAATGCCCGTTTTAGACGACTGTAAAGTAAACAAACTAAACCCAAGTTATATAAAGTAGGTTTAACGCTTTAATAAAAGCTGTTGACACGAATAGATGCGATCAAAAATAATAAAATTTGTCGAAATTTTAAAAGTTAAAAGTTACATTCTTTCCGAGGTTTAGCATCAGCCATTTATTGGGGACTGTTGACGAAAATGTTTTGTCGTCTGCATTCGTTTGGTTATATTTTTAAATTACTTCAGCAAAACGCGTGGGTGACATCTGAAATGCCAGCCAGTGCAGATGTTGGGTCGAAATTATCATTTGCTTGTGATGATGTGATGAGTCTTTGAATGACCGTGGTTCATCTCAAATCATAAATTCCTTGGTGCCTAACACTTTCGTTTTGTCAATCGTGGTAAGTTTACAAACTGTGTCAAGGTCACATAGCAGTCACATAGACTCTCGTGTGATTGCTATAGGACTATGGGAATTAAAATGGAGTCTTTCCATTGGGTGATGCCAGCACAGGTACCTTTTCAATACTCTGTTTGAACTATGAAGTCTCTCAGAGTTTATTGAATCCATCGTTATTCTTTCCTTTTTACAGGTAAGTTTTACTTTTCTGCATTGTCATGGAACACATCACATCACACATCACATCACAGAAGGCAATCAACACAATTTCAGTTCAACTAATTAAAGATTCCCCACATTGGAAGTAGGTAAGAATACTTTTCGGTTGCAATGTTGAACTTCATTTATAGTTTTTTATACTATGTTGCCTATATTTCTGAAATGTTGTTAGTTTTTTTTTTATGGACCAAAGGCCTTCCTTATATATTGGCCTGGGATTCTCTTTAAACGCTGTCTCAGTCAGTCATTGTCACCGTTTTTATTTATCTTTTAGTTGATTCGTTGCCTGACATTCATTTCCGGTGTCATCCAAGTTGGCACTTATTCTCCGAGTCCTAATTGACGATCTTGGAAATTTACTGGCATTTTATTAGATAGGGAACAGATCAATACTAAAAGAAAACTATTCCTCTTGTCCATATTTTATTTCACTCGTTCAATCAACTATATACTTCTGCTTTGATTGTCATGTCTTTTGAATAGACTCCTAGGATGAGTTTCCCTGCAACGTCGAACCGGCAACACCAGAGGAAATGATTTCGGCCATGCACACTGAATATGTCATGTAATACGTTTCATTCATCAGTCACTTCCAAATATTACAATCTTTGTGGTTCAAATGGTAGATACTTCGTGTACTCGTGAATCAATCCATCACGAGTCGTGATCGTTACGGTTGTATTTAGGATTTACCGAAAGATCAATTACATTCAGGACATGAAAATAAGAAAACATTTATTCAAACGCAATAACATCGGTATAAGGTTGGTCTCTCATATAATTTCGTTTTATTTTTGTAAATGATGCGTTTTTTTTATATTTAGCTAGAACAACAATACATGGAAGAACAACTATACAGTAGGCTTGCTCTAGGCCTACAATAAACAACTCGTCAGCCTGATCCTGATATGTTGAACTTGACGTTCACCCTTGGCACCTCGTTAAACGGCGGTAAGACAAAGTTCCCGAAAATCATATTGGCAAAATTCTGGCAGTTGTTGCCTAAAAAATGGTAATCTAAATTCATGCAGTTTTGCGTCCACATGTACCTGAGGAGTTCGATCACGGTGGCATTGCTGGGGCCTTGATGCGCCAAAGCGATCCCGGTGGCTAGGCCAGTCATACGGCCGTGTTTGCGACACTGGTCGCGAACATCTTCCAGGCGCTTGGACCGTTGAATGGTGATGCCTCCTTCGTCCTTCTCGATGGACCAGAACCAGCTGTCCGTGACCAGGACGATGAACGCGTGATGCATAAAATGTTTCGACATTTGCCACCAGTTGAGCGGGTGAGTGTAGTACATCACTTCCTTGATCTTTTCGGATACGTCGGCCAGGTTGTCCAGTTTCTCTCGCAGTTCCCATTTGGTTGAACAGTAATCGGGTCTTTCGGGTGTCCACCTCAGGTCAGGATCGAAGTAAAATAGCGGGTGAACGGAACTTCCCGTTGAACTCATTGATGATCCCATTTCCTCTAACTGTATAACAAGGCCCAGCTATAGTAGTCGTTTAGCCAAAAGTCATAACCGTTTCAATAGATAGTGCGCCAAAGATTTTCATACCTCAGACTATATGGATCCCCACAGCAACCAGTTAAGTAGACTGTGATCACGCTGCTGTCCAGCTCTAACGGTCAGCAGAACTGTCATGTCCAGTATGTCTTGATTCGTTGACTGTTGCCCACGTCCACCATTCTAGCAGCCCTGGGAAATGACGCCGTAAGGTGCAGTTTATCAGTTTCTCAGGGGTCTCAATTGATTTGCCACACAACACGACCGCGGGAGAGATAAAAATGTGACCGTTGGACGATTTTGAGTCTTTGCAGGATTTGTGTAGCATTAGCCATTGTCGTTATCGGAGTCGAATTGAATTCAGGCGAAAGATATATAAGCTGCGGGGCAACAACCCAATACGTGTAGAGACGTGTAGAATGCCGATAATCAGTCGACCAAGAACATTTTTGTTGCGAGATCAGGCTTACATAATTCCATCTTATCGCCGTTCGCCCTTAAAATTAAACATTTTCACCATGTGATTTACTGCAATATTGCTTTATTTCACATCTCTAATGTCATTGGGTTTTGTGTCATAAATGCTCGTAATAATACCATCTATTACATAAATTCAAACTGCTGTGGGAGGGATATAGACTAGATAGGCGGATCAAATGTGTCAATCAAGGCCGAAACAGACGACCGCGCGCGCGCGCGGTAATTTCAAAAGAACCCGTCGTAAATCTTGGCAGCAAAGTCCTGGCAGTTTTTAACGAAAACATCATAGACTTCGCCAATGAAATTTTTCTGCTGGATGTATTCGATGAATTGCTTTATCGTCCGACGTTTCTCGATTTTTCGCTTCTTGGTGCAGTCGATTTTGTTCACCAAGTTTTCCCGGCGTTTGTTTCCATTGTACTGGTCGCGAACCGATTCGATCGTCTTGGAGCGCTGAATGGTGACACCTGTGGCGTTTTTCTCGATGGACCACCACCAGCTCTTCGTTTGGAAAACAATGTACGCGTGATGCAGGTTGACTTTGGACACTTGCAACGAGTTGAGCGGATGAGTGTAGTACTGAACCTCTACAATCTCCTCCGATGTGTCCAGCAGTTTCTCAAGTTTGACTTGCACTTCTTCATTCGTCATCGAATATTCCAGCCCATCGGGCGAATCTACTTGGGCATATAAAAACAATTTGTTGGTGTAGCCGGCACCGGTACTAGTCGATCCTGAGGACATTATTTGCTAATAATGATTTATATATGACACTCGTCCCTATTTGAAAGAAAATTTGAAAGGCTGTCAGCATTTTGTGCGTATCAAATTTTTTGTTTGATTGAATTACCTGCTGGCCGATTTAATCTATGCAGTTTCGTTGTGATCGAGCCAAAACACCACCGGCGCGGTAATAGACCTGGTGTAGACCCGCTACAGCCCGATTTCGTTTTGCCCGTCGTTTTTTCTTTGTCTTTCCAGTTATAATATGTAGAAGATAAGTGGGCGACCAGCGATTCAATTTTATCTGTCAGTTGAAAAACTTGGATATCTCATGGGCTTTATTTACTAATAGTCGATTATAATCTATAAACTGTTTGATATTCTTGATGTGACTTGTTTCAATGACGCAGAACGTCGAAGCGTAACTAGCCACTGATAAAGTTTAGTAGTCTACATGTATCGAATAGCAGGACTGGGCAACTGAGTTCATTAAAATGAGAATAAATATACCGTGAGCGTGACAATCTGACCAAAATTCGAATAGCGCGCGCCTTTTGCGGGTAGGAGTGGTTGGATGTATCTGGCAACGCCGCCTGCCAATTCAGCCACTGCAACTACTAGAAACTAGATTAAAGTGAGGGTAATTAATTATGACGCCTGGTAGGGGAATCGTTGTATTCATTCGTATTGCATATTTCACTGTGAGAGGGCGATAGTCAGGCTAAGTGGATATAAGCTACAAATCTAAATCAATAAGGTTCGACAAACTTTTCAAAAGAATTCATAAAGATTGTCAGCGAAATCTTGGCTGATTTTCCCGGAAAATGGGTTATTTAAAACTTCATTGACATAGCCTTCTTGGTGTATGTGTTCAAAGAGTTGCTTGATCGTCTTGTTCCTGGCTATTTTCTTTTTTTCGCAACCAATTCCAGCCCCCAAACTCCGCTGGCGACGGACTTTTCTGTACTTGTCGCGAACGAATTCGATTTTGATCGACCGTTGAAGAGTGACGCATTCTTCGTTTTTCTCGATGGACCACCACCAATACTTGGTTTGGAAAACAATGTACGCGTGATGCATGGTGCCTTGCAAGTTTTCAAGTCCAGTCGGTTTTACCGCTCCTTTATATAGTTGCCACCAACACAGCGGATTAGTGTAATACATCACCTCCAGGATATCCTCTGATACGTCCACATGTTTCCCAGGTTCTTCAAGCAGTTCCTCTTGTGTCATCAAACACTCCTTTGCCAGGGGCGAATCGACTTGAGTGTAAAAATACATTTTGCGAAGGTAGCCGGAACTTGATGTGGACGAAAACATTTTCAAACGGTGATGATTATATCCTACGTTGTAATATAGCCTACAACTAGTAGGTATACAATGACTGTAATTTAATACACATATTATAAAATGTGTGTGTATTGAATTACCTGCGATTTATTCTACAGCAATTTTATGGGCGATTTCGAGGTGTTCAAGCGAACCACACCCAATGCGGTATAAAGCTGCAGTTTCGCTACAACCTACTATTATTTGGTTTCTAAGATAAATCTAACTGCATACACAATAAAAAGATAAAAAATGATAAAAAATAATGGGTTTTTCATATTATGGGCTGAAATATTAAGTATCCAGTTCGTGAACTTAATTTTTTATCTGTTTCATTTATTGCTGTGTCTAATAGTATCTGTATCTAATAAGCTGGAATTCAGAACACCACTCTCTCTCAAATACAACTGCAAGCATTATTTAGCTCAGCTAAGTGAGCTAACAAAACTAAATAAAACATGACCGGCATGGTTCGAAAATAAGTGATTCCAATTTTATCATTGATCTGATTGAATTTCTGTGCAAATTATCATTTGAAATTGATAAATTTTAAAAATGCTCGAATAGGCCGCCAAGTTTGGATGTGTATCTGGCAACGCCATCTGTCAATTTAGCCACTCCCCCTACCAGACTAAAGTGACGTCTGTGAGAAGAGGCTTGAATTAAGGTCCACTTTCCCATTTGGCTTTGACTCGGTGAGTTACTTCTCGGATTTTTTCTAACATTATCTTTAAACATCCACTAGACTATTCAGTTAAAATTTATTTCATTTGTCGTAAAATATTGTGTAGAATTCGCTGATTTCTGTTGAATCATTCCATGTCAAAAACGGTTAATGATTGTTCAATTTTCACTATGCCATACGAACCCGGTCTTGGGAAGGACTCATGTTCGATCACATCTGCAAAATGCAATATTGTTCATGTGGATGTGTCGAATTTAGTTCTAAATTTTAATTGACAAGTAAACCTTTTGTGTAAAGTGATCTCTGATAAGGTCTAGTCAACTAGCACAAGGATTCTGTATCAACATCCAGCATAACTAACCAGTTGAATTTTCTTATTTTCTTAGGTTGGGTTCCGTTACTTCAAATTCTCAACTAGAAAATGTCGGGAGGTTCAGACAAGTTGTCTCTGAAGGAAGATGATGTCACCAAGATGTTGGCTGCTACCACTCACATCGGTAGCACCAATGTTGATTTCCAGATGGAACAATATGTTTACAAGCGTCGCTCTGATGGTAAATAGTGTTCAGTTTATTATCTAGAACCAAACATGCTTATTAATTTCCATATTTTTTCAGGTGTCCACATCATCAACTTGCGCAGGACTTATGAGAAGCTGTTGTTGGCTGCCAGGGCCATCGTGGCCATTGAGAACTCTGCTGATGTTTTCGTCGTCTCTTCTCGTCCCCAGGGCCAGCGTGCCGCTCTCAAGTTTGCCTCTTACACCAAGGCTACTCCCATCGCCGGCCGTTTCACTCCCGGTGCCTTCACTAACCAGATTCAAGCCGCTTTCCGCGAGCCCCGTCTGTTGGTGATCATGGACCCCCGTGCTGACCACCAGCCCATCGTTGAGGCCTCGTACGTCAACATCCCCGTCATCGCTCTGTGCAACACTGACTCGCCTCTGCGTTACGTCGATATTGCCATCCCTTGCAACAACAAGGTAAATCTTTTAGACAAATTTCTGTGCATGAAAGTGCATGCCAGTTTAGACAGCATGATGATTAGTCCTATCATAATTTGTAGTGATGAAACTCACCTTATTTAGCTTTACCGGATTCTGATTTCAATTGAATTTAAGAAATGCTTTCGTTGAATAGCGTGAAATTAAAACCCGCGAATTTCATTTTTCCAATTCCAGGCATCTCACTCGATCGGTTTGATGTTCTACATGCTGGCTCGTGAAGTTTTGCGTCTCCGTGGCATCATCTCTCGCGATCTCGAGTGGTCCATCATGGCTGACATGTTCTTCTACCGCGATCCCGAGGACATTGAGAAGGAGGAGCAAGCCAAGGAAGCCGCTGCTATTGCTGCTGCACCCATCAAGGCTGCCCCTGAGGAGTACCAGGCTGAGAACTGGAACACTGAACCAGCTGTTGAGAGCACCAACTGGGCTGATGAGGCTCCAGTTCCCGCTGCCGCAGCTCCTACCGTCTACGCTGCTGCTGCTGAAGACTGGGCCAGCGCTCCCACTGACGATTGGGGTGCTCCCGTTGCTGCTGCATCTGCCACTGGCGAATGGGGCGGTGCCACCAACAACTGGGCTTAAGTTCCATTTGTAGCATCTTGTATTCCAATTGTCAACAAATACAATTATGGAATTCTATCTTATTGTTTATTTTCTACACAGTCAATTAAGTTTTGCATGGGTTAATAAAGCATCCGGCGAAGGATCTCTTCCTCTAAATTGGCGGAAAGTTTCACTAGGTGCCACTGCTCCGCCGTTGGCAAGGACAACATTGCGGAAACGTTCTCCAACTGTCCTAAGAGCATCTCGATCCTCCATTCCAGCTTCTTGAAAGGCAGAAAATATGTCGGCGGCCACCATTTTGGACCAAGTGTGAGAATAATAAGCAGCTGCCATATCCTGGCTGACTATGTCGGTGAAATTGCACGGCTGAGCGTCAAGTTTCTCAAGGGGGAAACGTTGAAATCTGGGCCATAATCTTTTGACGATATCCAGCCAAAATTCTCTAGTCGAGTAAAGTTCCAAGTCGAGGGCGGACAGGTACAATTGCTGGCAAAGATCGTGGCCGGACATGTGCACTGCAGCTTTGTTGAGCTGGTTGAGCGTCTCTTTCGCTAGCGGTTGACCGGATTCAAAGTGGCCACTGATTTTGCTCATCGTTGTCCAATCGGAAGACCAGAACTGGAAAAACTGCGCCGATATCTGAACAGCGTCCCATTCCAGGTTGGTCAGACCGGCCACTTCGCTGTAGGGCGACTCTGTCAGTAGGTGCTGCAAAGCGTGCCCCATCTTGGCCAAAAGGGTCTGCACTTGATGAAACGAGAGCAGTGACGGGATTCCGTGTAGATTAGGAGTGAAATTCATGACCACAGAAGCCACCGGCGTGTGATTCACGACATCTGATCGGCTTCGTGTGCTAATCATCCAGTTAGCGGCTTCACGGCTCAATAGTTTCCGCCCTACCATTTGAACAACATTCATTAATAATTTACATAATATTAGAATAGCCAAGGAAAGTAATTATTACCTATCCTGGAGAAAGGATCAAAGTAGAAATGACCAATCAATTTCCCGTCTGCGTGTCGGACTGCGTATAACGAGACGTCTGGATGCCATGCAGTGGCACCGGTTTTGTTCTGATCAATCAACTCGAAATGGATGTTGAAGATATCTTCAATCAGAGCCAGCAGACCGGTAAGGACCCGCGGTAAGGGGAAATATTCGCGAATGTCGCCTTCTTCGTGCTGGCACAGCGATGCGACTTGTTTGCGTCGCCAGTACGGAACGTCCCACATGTGCAAAGATCCATCGAAACCCCTTTCTCTGGCAAAACTCTCCAGCTCAGTCAGTTCTTTCTCTTGTGCCGGAAAAGCTGTTTTCAAAAATAAGTTATTATCTCTAACTAACGCAATCTGTGTGAATTGTTTTCAATTTACCTTTTTCCAAGAGCAATTCAATCATTTTTGTGACATTGCCCACACTGCCGGCCATTTTGGTTTCCATGCTCATAGCGGCGAAGCTGGGGTAGCCCAGCAATTTGACTTGATCACGTCGCTGGTAGCGGATTTCCTCAAGATCGAGACTAGTGGTTAGGGAAGTATCGCCGGAACTGGATCCGCGAGCCCTGTGCGCCTGCCAAACGTTCCAGCGCAGCAGAGGATCTGGACAGTGTTCCATGAAAGACGAGTAAATGTGTGGCTGAAGAGTGATTTTCCAAGGGCCGCGACTGGGAGCCAAACTGAAAGTGAATTAAATCGATTAGACTTGCAAACAAAACACCATGTAATGCGGATGTAAAGCTACCTGTCTAGAGCCGTGGCGCGCAACAGTTCAGACGGGAAGTCACGGACCGTAGCGGGATCGGTGATGACGTGACTAAAACGATTGGTGGCCTTTTCTACTTTCTGCTGAAAGTTTGCCTTGTGGTATTCAAGCTTACGCGACATTTCGATGTAGTTTTTCATGCCAGACTCGTTCAATTCAGAACCGTTTAGTCGACCTTCGAGGATGTACTTGTTCAATAATCTTAGTTGTCTTTGATCCAGCTTTTTATTTTCATTCATTATACTCTGGAAAAAAAGAAATCATATTGATTTTGTCCGACTGTAGTTACAATTCTGCATTGTTACCTTGCAAGCTTCATAAATTGGTTTGCTTTGAAACTTCAAGGATCTGGATTTCCTTGCTCGCTTGTGGATCTGCTTGTAAGTTTCTGAAGGCATTTTTTCACTATCTGTGACGTACAGTGTTCTGGCAACACCCCACGCTGCATCTAGAGGAGCACTGAGTTTTTCAATGGGATCCATAAGTGACTTGAATGTGACATTTGATCCTGGTTCTGTAGAGTAAGTTTTGTTTTAGTTATTCCAATAGTTTTATGAAGTTAATAACAATGACATCAGACCTGTGAGCTGATTTTCCAGCTTCCATATTCCTGATTCTTGCTCGAGTGACAACTTGGCTACGGCATTGAGACATGTTTCAGCTGAAACTGTCTTGTAATCAACCAGTTCATGTGTGCGAAGTACGGGATTGGTTTCTGCAGTATCATGAGGAATTTCCGGTAACCTGCATGTCGCCAAAAGTAATGTTAAGTAAGATACAATCTTGTTACACAACATCACAGTAAATGTACAAATAAGAAAAAATTCCAAATACGAAAAATTCCGAATTTAAATGCATTTTTTAATAATTAGTGTTTTCAGAGACTTACAGGACATAATATGCGGTTCGATAATGATAACGAATAACCGGATTCCTTGTTAACAGCTGAAAATTCGAACTCTTCAAAATAGCTGCCATTTTTCTGATTTCCTTCTGCTTCGTTCCTCAACAAGAACATTAGCTTCGTCTCAAGGACGCTAGATGGAGTTTACACAGCAGTCAATTATAAAGCATTATGTAAGGTAAGGTAAATTTCAATCGGTTGCCAATTGTCATCCACACTAGTCATGCTGTCGTAGCATTGATTAATTCCGTAGTCATTAAAAAATATGCCTATGGTGATTTTTGCGTTGGATTCTAGGGAGGACATATCCGTTGGTTAAACGCCATTTCAGCGAAAGAGGGAAAAGTATGTGCCTTAGAACACACAAAATTACTTTTGGATCGGGATCGGGTAATTTTTTATTTTTAAATTTAAAAACGCATCCGACCATGTACGTTTGATTTTTTGTATTTTCAATTTTAGAAGAACGACAATGAAACGAGAACACACAGCCATGGAAATTCACATCATCATTTCCAACGGGTGCCAACGGAAGTTGAAAACGGAAATTAGAATTCATACGCTGTCTATATACTACAAGGTGGTAAAATGGGTGTAATCAGACGACTACGGCAGCTGTGTCTTTTTTGGCCGGCTCACTGACGGCTGCTGTTGGTACTGCTGCTACTGCTGCTGCGATTGGTTCACTTTTAGCAGCTTTGACCGCTGTTACTGCGACTGGTTCGCTTTTGACAGCTACAATTGCTGCGATCGATTCGCTCTTGGCAGCTTTTTCTACTGTTGCTGCGACTGGTGCGACTGGTGTAACCTTTTTCTCTGCCAATTTCGGATCGACAGCAGCGGTAGTTGCTGGTTTACTGTCAGCAGTCGTGATACCTTTCGACTCTGCTGCCGGTTGGGTTGCGGATGCTGATGCGACTGCTGGAGTTCCCGCCGATCCTGCTGCTGGAGTTTCTTTGGCGGATGTTTCTTTTGGATCTACCGAGCCGGTTGGATTTTTAGCGGAAGATGTTACTGAGCCTGGTTTTGTGCTGTCTGTCTTTGTCGAACTCGACGACGGGCTGCGGGATTCTGGTTCATCTTCCTGCTCGGCGCATTGCTTTCCTTCGCAACTGGCATTTAGCTCGGCACTGTCTTCCTTCTTCTTTTTGGGCGATGGCATGGCACTTACGACCACCAGACTTATGCAACAAGCAACCAGCAAGAACTACGACACATGTAAGTTTTATGAGCTCAGCAATAAGTATTCTAGCTTAATTAATTAATTTAAAAAAAATGATAATTACCTGGAACAATAAACCGAACTTCGCCATTTGAATGCTTCTTAGTGGGGGTTGGTGAGAGTGTGATAATTATCCTGCATCTTGCTGCCTCTTTTATACTCTAATGTGCGCCCATGTTGTTTACCTAATCAGGGAAGACATTGCCATCACCTTCACTAGGAAATACCCAAGTCCCTCCTCTATTACTGATGTTCCATTGATTTCAAAATGGGGTTTCCCCCAATTTGTAGACTCTGTCAAGTCTGAGTGACCGTGAATCAAGGGCGTAACAGTTACGCCCATGCACCCATTTACATTTCGTATTAAATTATGGGATGGATGTTGCTAACTGAACTCGATTCGGTCACGTGCGCAAAAGAAGATTGCAGGGGTCCAATTAGACTGCAACGATTTTGGAAACTGCGAACGAAAATAGACAGTACAAAGCCCATTGACATCGTTTCTTACATCACAAATGGCAGTAATTATTTATAACAAAACTTTGCTGTAATTGATCTGAGTTATGTAAGTCTAGTTCAAGGATTCAACGTGATGAAGCAAAGGGGTGTGATGTTCAAGGTAATTCTTTAAACAGTTAGTTTAATTTTTTAACGAGAGATTACTAAGTGTAAATCTGAAAATTTGTGCAGCTTTTTTGACGAACTTAATCACATAACAATTACATCATCGGAGCAGTGTTCTGTCGGATAATTTCTTTCGAATAAAATTCCTTATTCGCGAATAAAGAATAACATTATTCGTATTCGTTATTCGTCGAATAAATGACAGTTATTCGTATTCGTTATTCTTTATCTTTTAGAAAAAAATTATTCGTTGTCCGCGAATAACATTTCGAATAAATAAATCGAATCACTTTCGAATCAATGTTGCATTTTGGGATACTGTTTAAGGCACATTTAGCGCCAGCGCCACCTGTGGTGAGACAGAGGAAGACAACTTTTAGGGGGTTGAAGCTCCACCCCCATTGCTAGGGAAAGGAATTGCCTAGAGGGTGGTGGTGCTTCAACCACCGAAATTTGTGTTGTAGCAAATTCCTAAGTTACACTAAGTGGCGCTATGAGTCATCACAAATCGCTATGTTGGGCATTAACTGGAAACTGGGTTCTGCAAAAATTTAAATTCCAATTAAATCTTAAATGTGGTAGGAAGCCAAGACCGAAAAACTTTTATTTTGTTTTTTCATAAATCAATTTCGTTTACCCATTCTCTTAAAACCTTTTACTAATTGATTAAAATCCGAAATTTTCTTATCTTTTATTCGAAAATTTATTCGAAACTTTATTCTTATTCGTTATTCGTTATTCTATTCGAAAATTCGAATAAGACCCTTATTTTTATTCGTATTTGTTATTCGTCGAATAAATGAAAGTTATTCGTGATTCGACTACGCTCAAATCACGAAAAACCTTATTCGACAGAACACTGCATCGGAGATAATAGTAAATAACGAAAATAACGATACCTGTGGGGATACAAAAAAAGATGTTGTATAATTGGGCAAGGGTAGGAGAGGCAATTGGATAAGGAAGGTCGTTTGGGGAACAACAAGAATCAACTTCCAGTTTACTTGTGTCAGGGCTGCCAGCTAATTTTGGTTCGTATTTGGCGGGTGCGACTTGCGATTCGTGTGTGTAGTGGTGAAAGTGTGAAACAAACAAATTCGTCTGCTTCTGTGATGATCTTGCGAATTCACGAACTAATGTAGATGTACTAAACGTTTGAAAAAATATAATCTGACGTAATATTCTTTGCATTAAAACGAGGATTACATTGTTTCAGTATGTACTCTAAATCCAGGAATGTTAATAAAGCGCCTGTCATTCCTAAAATTTCCCCTGTTACTCTGGCCCTTCAGCTAGTTTCAGGAGAGAGATTAATCGCCGATTTTCATCCTGAAGGTTGTAATATCACAAATAAAATGTTAAGCTTGTTCATTCATATCAAAGCAACTTTTCTCCGTTAAAAAATATCAGTTACATTATGGGACATTCTACAGCACTGGGAATCAAACAGCAAACTTGAGCCATCTTTAGCGTCATTGGCCTCAGACATCCCAGTCTGCATTTACCTCAGGAAGGAAATATCAACAAAGGAATTGTTACAGGCAACAACTCTTATTCAACTTGAGATTTTTAATGGGAAGGCAGCTATCAGGTATTAGAGGTTATATTTGATGTAACATATTTGTTTTTACATTTACGCTTTTTATAGATATGCCACCAAACAGCCAGGAGTTACTGAGCAGCCTCATGTTGGAGGAACTATTGCCCCAACTCCCAGGGCCCCCTCACCTGAAGCCCCTAAAAGAAAAGTAATTGCCAATGTTGATATGGAAAACAAAAAAGAAGGAGCTCCTGCTTTGGTACCCCAACAGGTGACTGCTGAAGCCCATAAAGAAAAACAAATTGAAACAGTTGATGTAGAAAATAAAAAGCAAGAAGGTCATGCTGTGGTACCTCAACAAATGACTGTCGAAGTTGTCAAACAAGAATCTGTTGAAATAATTGCTCAACCACAGGCATCCTCTGATGCAGCTCAGGAAACTACAACTGTTAAAGCAGAAGTGAATCACTTGATTTTGAATGACGAGCCTGAAGCTACCCTAGTAGAAGTTTCTTTGGAGGAGTCAATTTATTTCCTTAACGAGCAAGGAGTACTGGTTTATTTGCCACCGAAAGATATCATTTCCACATCGACACTTCACCACAGTCAAGAAGAATCCGACGAATTTTTCGAACTGACCGAAGAAGAAGTTCGTAGGATGATGACCGATCTGATTTATCAGAACAATCAAATTCAGAACGCCCCGCTCATAACTGCTCAGCTACGTCGTGAACAAGAAGAGAAACGACGACTTCAAATGTTGGAAAAATACCCAACTACGGTTTTACGTATCCAGTTCAGCGATCGTTTTATTCTCCAAATGCCCGTTCCTTCCGAAATCACCTTGGGCGAAGTGAAGCAACAGTTGCAGGAATATCTCGAAGTATCGATAGAAGTGGACAAATTTGAACTATTCACGACACCGCCAAAGCAAGTCATCGAAACGTCATCAACCCTTCATGAAATCGGTTTGACACCGTCATCTCTTGTCTACATCAGTTCCCACTGCGTCTTGAAAGAGAAGTTCCGCCTCAGCCCGTCGTGTTATGCTGGTGCCGTTCGAGATGCAAGTCGTCGACTTAATCGTTCTACCAAACCTTCTACAATCACGACTGCGACTACGAATACTGGTGAATCTGGAGTCAGTGTCACTACGACTAAAGATCAGCGACCCAAACGACCCGCCTCTGATACTTCGGCTGCAACCGCTTCCGCAAACAAGAACGTCCCCAAATGGTTAAAAATGAATCGATAAATGCAAAATATTAATCTGTTTTCGTCATACATAAAATTCCTGTTTGTTGAAATGAAAATAAACATTCTTGTCTCTGATGGAATTTACGAGTTTTTGTATGTACAATTGGCAAGGTAATGAATACTGGGTTTCCGCAAACGAAATAACAAGTTAGGAGCTTGTGTAAATTTAAAAAAACATTATTGATAAAACAAGATATAAAATATTTAAATAATAAATAATAAATAAATATGAAATTGATAAAACAAAATATTTAATCTTGCTCGAATAAAAGCATTGTGAAATCCGTTTAAAACATTGTGAAATCAAATTCGAAACTCCCTCCTCCCACAAAATGGCTGACCTTGATAGAACGTTGCCAGTCGTACAATTTCTGGAATTGATTGGAAACAATTACCATTGAAAAGGAATAATGAACTTGACAAAAAATTTAAATATTTAATAGTGAAAGAAAATATATTTTTAATTAGGTCCATCAATTGGAAAAATGCGTTTCCATTCATTAATTTAGTTTCAAGGTCTACCGCTAGGTTTCCATTGTCCTCGCTTCTTCGTTGAATTCACCATGTTCCGAACAGTCTTTCTTTCGTCGAGAGCCGTTCTGCGCTACGCAATCTCCAAAAGTAGCACCAGACATCTTAGGGCTTCGTCGTTTCAGCAAGACTCTTTATCTCAAGTCATCCGAGTCTATTCACCATCAATTTGCACCTTTCAACGTTCATTTTGCAGCGCAGAAGAAAACACATCCGAAATGTCTTTCAGAGATCGTAAAAGGTAAGCCAAACTTAATTTATTTAACATGCCCTTGTTGTAAGTAGTACGCACTCATTTCCACATTCCAGACTTGATTCCTTTCAAGGGTTGGTCCTTTTCGAGTGCTAAATTGACGTTGACGATAATTAGCACTGTAAATTTTAACATAGATTAGAGTGTCAGTCATCTGTTCGACAATTAAAAGTTGAATTTTTGTCTTTGTTAGTGGTGGGTCAGATTTCCGTGGAGGAGCTCGTGGAGGGGGTTCTTCCAGTTTCGGAGGTTCTAGTTTCGGAGGTGGTGGCAATCGGGACTTTAAGAAGATGCAACCCGGAGAGAAGCTACGTAAACCAAGATGGGAGATGGATCGTCTTCAACCGTTCGAGAAGAACTTTTACAAGCCACACCCCAACTTGACTGTTAAGTCCGTTCACGACATTGAACAGTACAGGGCTAGCAAAGATATCACTATTCGTGGTAGGGATGTTCCATTCCCCATCACTTCCTTTGATGAAGCAAGCTTCCCTGACTACGTGATGACTGAGATCAGGTAAAATGCCTAAAATGATGTATGGTTGTATTGCATCACTAACAATATAATACATTTTTCAGACGTCAAGGCTTTAAGGAGCCAACATCTATTCAGGCTCAAGGCTGGCCTATCGCTCTGAGTGGATCAAACATGGTCGGCATTGCCCAAACTGGGTCAGGAAAGACATTGGCTGTAAGTTGGCTTAGTTTTAGTTTTTATGATTGAACATTGCTGATGATTACTTTTTTATAGTACACACTTCCAGCTATTGTTCACATTAACCATCAACCCTATCTTGAACCCGGAGATGGACCAATTGCCCTCATTTTGGCACCCACTCGAGAATTGGCTCAACAGATCTCATCCACTGCCAAGGATTTTGGATCATCATCTCGCATTCGCAACACCTGCGTGTTCGGTGGAGCTCCCAAAGGCCCACAGGTAATTTTCTACTTTGGTTTTATTCTTGGTTGTCCTCGAATCTTGGCCTTGATGCTTGTTAAGTTCAAACATCATGGAATGCACAATAGAGGTAGATGAAACGTAGAAGTCTTCGATACCACAGCCAAAACTGCTGTAGGGATCCTCTAGCTTCTAAACAATCATTGTCTATCTATTCTTTTCTAACTAAAATTTAATTTTCAGTTGCGAGATATCGAACGCGGTGTGGAGATCATGATTGCAACTCCTGGTCGCCTTATCGATTTTCTCGAAGCTGGCAAGACTAACTTGCGCCGTTGTACCTATTTGGTTTTGGATGAAGCTGATCGGATGCTTGACATGGGTTTCGAGCCCCAGATTCGTAAAATTATCGAGCAGATTCGAGTAAGAGAGAAGATTTCGAATTTTTTAAAGTTAGAGAAAATGCGTAATTTAATCACATTTATTATCTTAACAGCCGGATCGTCAAACGCTCATGTGGTCCGCTACCTGGCCAAAGGAAGTACGTCAGCTGGCTGAAGAATTTTTGACAGACTACATTCAGATCAACGTTGGATCCCTGACACTGTCGGCTAACCACAACATTTTGCAAATCATTGACGTCTGCCAAGAGCATGAAAAGGAAACTAAGCTCATGACCCTGCTTCAAGAAATCGGTGCCGAAGATGAGAACAAGACTATTATTTTTGCCGAAACCAAGAGGAAAGTTGATAGCATTACAAGAGCCATGCGCCGTGATGGGTAAGTTATAGTCTGTGAAAGTTTTTGTAAAGATGCTCTTCTAACTTGGAAAATATTCTCATAGATGGCCGGCGATGTGCATTCATGGTGATAAGGCGCAACCTGAGCGTGATTGGGTTTTAAACGAATTTCGCTCAGGCAAAGCGCCAATTTTAGTAGCTACTGACGTGGCTGCTCGTGGTTTAGGTAAGTTTATCCCGCCAGTGATGTTGCAAAGGCTGGAAATTATTCTCATTTTTCGAGAAGAAAGTTTCTCGAAGAACCTGCCGAGTTGTCTCTCCATGGAGCTCTTTGATTTGGTTTTCCAGCTTTTGGTTTTTTCTGATTTTTTTTTCCTTGTCTACTTTCTCATTGCAGAGGCAACGACGGGCTGATGCCGCTTCGGCTGCTCCTTACTCCTGTCAAAACAGTAAAGCAAACAAGCAAAAAAAAAAAAAAAATGTGTTGAGTGCGTAGCTCATGTTGAGGCCTCTTGCTCTCCCAAAGTCATGGAGTAGGCGGGGGTTTCGCAAGCAATGGAGCAAGCACAAAGAAGCACATGGCAGTGAGTGGTGGACTGGTTCCTAGTGGCATCGCTTCTTAGAGACGTTTCGCGCACATTCTTAGAGCGAAAATGTGTGTGCCCGTCGCCTTGCCTCAGTTTGGGTTGATTGGATTGGGACGGGAGACAAATTTGCGTGGGGCTTGATTTGAGTTAAAGAGAGACGATGAGGAGATTCGCCCAAAGTCCTGCGCGCCGTCTGTGTTGCACCTGGTTTTTCCACCCCTGGCCGATCTCGGAGATTAGAGATGGGACGGGCGTGGCTGAGAACTTGAAAATCAAGCAGCGCATGGCGTGTGCCGGCGGCAACTGGCGAGTGTACTCTCCTCTCACACGCGGAACAGTGTAAACAAAAGGAATTTCGAAGGTACCACAGGTAAAAATTCCTACTACACAACTCCGCACCTTGTTGGTCTCTACAAATTCTTTTTTCAATTTTACATGGTTTCTTTTTCTCGTATTTTTTATGGCAGTCGCATTGTCGAGTAGGGCTTTTAATTGTTCGGGGAATTTATGTTTATTTGAGAGTTCGTTGTCTAATCTTTGTTGTGTTATGCGCATTAGATGTGGATGATGTCAAATTTGTGATCAACTTCGACTACCCCAACTGCTCCGAGGATTACGTCCACCGTATTGGTCGTACTGGCCGTTCACAACGCACAGGAACCGCGTACACATTTTTCACTCCCAACAATTCCAAGCAAGCCCAGGATTTGGTGAACGTTTTGACAGAGGCTAACCAAGTTGTCAATCCAAAACTCTACGAACTCGCATCTTCCAATCGCGGTGGAGGAGGTAATTGTCGATGTCAAATATTTGTTTCGTTCTTGATTATAATGTATTTGTTGTGTTGACAGGTCGTTCCCGATGGGGAGGCGGTGGAGGCTATGGTGGCCGTGGAGGATACGGAGGTGGAAACCGAGGATATGGTGGCGGACAGTCTTACAACTCTGGTAAATAAACTTGATTGTGATATTGGTTGAATAAAGTAGTAAGTCTCTTATTTCTTTGTTAATTTAGGCCGTTCTTGGGTGGAGCGTTAAGACGGACTTCAAACCTAGCACCGATATTCAAAACAATTGTCAACCTAGATTTTTTTTGAATCAACATTTAATTATTCCAATTTAAACAAGTAAAAACGAGGAAGTCTCTTGGCATTTTCATAAAATCCTGTCCGAGCACTAAAGCTCCGTTCCCAACACCACGCTTCATCTTTTCGTTTTTGTAGGCCAATATTTTTTTCGACGTCTTTTTCATATCTTTGGCAATTACATCAGCCATTTCACTGACACGTTACAATGTACTCTTATGTTTGTTCGAGTTAACCGGAATACAAAGTAATCGTAACCACCTATGAGTAAAATTGTTTGTCTTGAGGTTGTCGATCTGGATTTTTGGTTAAATAAATTTCTAAAACTGGATTAGTTGGCAATTCTACAAGTGTTCCAGTTGTAGTAGAGAAGGGGTGAAAATAAGTGAAAGGAGTATGATCAAGCATTTTTTTTATTCTTATGGTTAAGTTTCTTTTATAAGCTTTGAACTCGATAGGCTCTGCGTTAAAAATAGTCCTACAAATCCAGCCCTAGTTATTTCACATTTATAATTCACGCTTCGTACAGTCCATTTTTGTCCTTGTAGAATGTGGCAGTTATTTTTTGTAGGTAGTTGACCAGGCACCAGCCAGATTCGACTCAATAAACGCAAGTGTGAGCAAGGAGAGCAATTTGGCAACATCGCATTTAAATTCAGTGGTGCTTGATTTTTTTTGGTGTCAGGCAGTAGTCGAGTAAAGCTGTGATCATAACAGCTTGTGTGATTTGTATTGTAGCTTTGATTTGTAAGAATCTTAAATTTTAATCCCAAACTTCTGTCCACTCTGTCAAAAAGTGTCCGATGCCAGTCAAAACAGACGTTCACGTACCACCGCCGGCAAATTCGCATCAGCCAGGAGTGTGTCGATCGCTTTTATACAATGGTTCTCGATTTCAGGGTCATCAGAAATCTAAAGGAAATTGTTACGATGTAGAAGTTGTACTTCAGGTAATGATTCATTAAAATGAGTAAACTGTTTATTTCTAATGTTTCAATTTCTATGTTCAGCATGTTGATGAGGAGAATTCATATTTATGTGGCTACCTGAAAATCAAAGGTTTAACCGAAGAATTTCCCACTCTTACTACTTTCTTTGATGGTGAAATCATCAGCAAAAGATTCCCTTTCCTCACTCGCAAATGGGATGCTGATGAAGATGTTGACAAGAAACATTGGGTATGCGAATTTGATACTTTAGACTTCCCGTCAACTAATAATGAAATGTACCTTTTCAAATTTGCAGAGCAAGTTTCTGTCATTTTATCAATATGCAAAAACTTTCAATTCAGATACTTTTGACTATGATGCCATGCAGGAGACAGATTATGTCTTCATGAGGTGAATATCTTTCAAATTACCAGTAATTGGTCAATCTGATATTGTGACATATGTTTTTACGGTCAGATGGAAAGAACATTTTCTGGTGCCTGATCATACTATCAAAGATATTAATGGGGCCAGTTTTGCTGGTTTTTACTACATCTGTTTTCAAAAGTCGACAGCCACGATCGAAGGCTACTACTACCACCGCAGTTCAGAATGGTATCAATCGCTGACGCTCACTCACGTGCCTGAGCACAGCATTCAAATTTACGAATTTCGATAAAATTCCTTCCACCAAATATCTTGTTTGTTGAAAAAAATAAGCATGAATAACGCCCATCCCGAGTTGTAATAAGAGAAAATCGTTTCGCCTTCTAAGCTCCTTTGTATTTCTTTTCCTTTTTAAGAGGACGAACAAAAAAAAAATACGAGAAAAATTCGTTTAGCAACACGCTGAGAGGATTGACGTAAGGAGACAAAAAAATCATCAACAAAAAAAGAAAGGGAGAGCTGGTAAAACTTTCGAGATAGCTATTGACAATAGAAAAATGTTGAAAAAAAAAGAAGCGACAACGAAATCATGAAATGACGCAGGTGAGTTTTGCGTGAACATGACTGAGTCTTGACTTTTTGATGGCCATCTTCATTTCGTGGTGATGGTTGGGGTGGTGCGGGTGGTGTCGGGCACAGCCACTGCTAAGGGCGTACGAACGCAGCTGCGAATGAAGCGTTGGTGGCAGAGGAAGCCGATCTATGGTATAGACAGAGGTCTGCGAGACGATTGAGCGGCAGCACAACTCTTGGAGCGATAACACTGTTGATCAAAATTTTAAAAATTAGGATTTCAATTAGGTTTGACCAATATCTAAATTCGTTAACACATAACTAAATGGGAACTAATTACTCGAAAGGGTAAACTCGAAAGATGTTAACACCTATGTACAAATTAGGCGGACACGTTTAAAGACTTAACAAAACAAACCTCGATTCGTCCGCCAGAGCCTTTCCATCCCGTTTCTTCTAAGCGCCCTACGTGTGAGCTCGGCCAGCGACTCAGCCACGTTATAGTTGCACAGTGGCGAGATTTCAAAGAAGGCCATACCGTGTCTCTGAGCGTAAGCCTCAGCTTGTGCAACACTTACTGCCCGTTTAAATTCCAAGTGAAGTCGATTTCCAACAAGTACTTTGGGTACTCCAGGAGCATGCTACAAACAAAGGAGACAAAACATTAAGATCCCTGCTAAAAACGTAAATTGGAGAATTCAATCTTGCCTCTTCAACTTCTCTCCTCCAGCGGTCAATTCCATCGAAAGACCACTTGTTAGTCAAATCATAGACCAGTAGCAGGCCCTGGGCACCTCGGGAGTAGGATCGCAGTATCGTACAAAATCGGCCCTGCCCAGACGTGTCCCATAACTGTAGGCGAACTCTCCTTCCGTCTACTAGGAGGGTGGTAACTTTGTGCACTACGAAAAAACAAAATTATGAGATGTAATGAAAAACACAAAAATAAACAAAGACATTTAAGTTACCTGGTCCAGCACAAAAAGGCATGTCTGAAGCAGCATTTTCTAGTGTGTTGAGTATTTCTTGTTTTCCCACATCAGAATCCCCCACAAGAAGGAACTTTAAAAGGTAATCATATGGTTTGGCTGAGAGCTGAGGTGCTAGGATCGGGCTGATTGCTTCATTAGTTGGGATGGGTCTGGGAACTGGCAACAGGCTGGCAGACTGTCGACTCCTTCTCAGTCTTGAAGTGGAAACTACTTCTACAAGGTCTGAAACGGCACTAGGAGTAGCTGCATCTGCACTCTCAACTATCGGCAAAGGAAGATCCGACACAGGGAATGCCCCAATTGTCTCTCCTTGAACACGAATGTGCACCATCTTCAAATATCTACTTCCTGCTGTGGAAAATGTCATGAAATTAGTTGTACATTGAAGAAATGCACCACTATAATTCACTTACTGAAGCAACATTGACACTAAAACTTTCTTTCGAAGCTATTGGATCGCGATTTTAACTAGGCTTTGATACAGGAGAAATCTCTTTCTTTCTGCCCTAGTTATCACCGTAACTATAACGTTCAAATTGATCAACGTGAAATAGACATTGATTTCAGAGAAATCTGTCACTGCATTACGGCACTTTTAATAAAAACTCGACCGCGAATTTTCTCCACAGTTTAAATAGGTCAGAACCTTGGTAATACAAAATCTTTTATTATTTTCACTTCTCAACGAGAGCACAACAAAACCCTTCAGAATTGTCTCAGTACAAATGGCTGCCTACAACGTTGCTGATCGTATGTTATTGAACTGTAGAATCTTCATTGAAATATGGTATTAAATTATTATAAATTATCGAAATTTTGTATCTTGCCTAATTAGTTGTTCGATTCATTATATTTTTTAATATAATTATTTTCTTTTTCCATTTAACAATGGCCACTCCAAGCGGGTTTTGAACGAAACTCGGCCGCCATTACATCTCGCTCAGCTGCTGAGTCTTTGGTAGCAAGCAATTGTGGTGTGAAATTTTTGCCGGTGCATTTTACGTATTCAATTATCATGGCTGCAAAAAGAATCGCTCAATCTGCCATTAATTGGTCCGCGATGGCTGAAAAAGTCAGCGAAAGCCAACGACCCATGTTCAACGCTTTCAAACTCAAGTCTGACCAATATCTGAGGAGGTTTGTAACCAAAATTATGACCATATGAATTTTGCCCACAATTAGTTCATGTTCCTTGAATCATTTTTTAGAGTTATGGCCAACCCAGAGAATCCACCTGCAATTGACTGGGCTTATTACCAGACTCGAGTGGCAGTGCCGGGCTTGGTTGAATCATTCAAGAAACAATATGAAGGTCTGCAGGTCCCATACCCTGCGGACAAAGTTTCTGCACAGGTTGATGCCCAAGAAAAGGAAATGGTAAGTGGAAAAAATTAAATAAACAGGTTTAGTAGTAAAGCCACAATTTGTTTAATTCTAATTATGTTTAATTTTTTAGCAAGTTTCCATCAAGGAATTTGTTGCCGCGTCTAACCGCCGTGTTATGGATGCTGAGGCTGAGCTGAAGACATGGGCTTCAGTTCTTCCCTTCAGTCAGATGACTATGGAAGATTACGCTGAAGCTTTCCCAGACAAGGTATATTCATTTAGAATTTCTTTAAAAATAATAAGTGACAAGGTATTCTTATTGTTCTACTTCAGGCATGGAATGCTGCCAATCCTACCTTCTGGCCTCACGATGAAGCTTCTCAGCAAGAACCTGTTAAGGCTGAACACTAGACATTCATGCTACTGTAATTAGTTAAAGCTCTGGAAAGTGTATTGAACGGACTGAAAATAGAATAAAAAAGTATAAGAAACTTCAATGTTTTCTAAGTTTACAGCATGTCACAAGTTGAGCAAGGTAAAACTAAATTATTTCAGCAGCTACAGAATTTTTCTACAGTAAAACAAGGATCCATTCGCTAGTCTGGAATCAATCTGAAAACAGAATGAACAGTGAAGTAATATTAAAGAACTTTGTACATTCAATAGTTTAGTTAAGGGTTATCCAGATAGATATTTCAAGAAAGGTAAGGTATAACACATTGTTTTAGAGAATTATTCATTCCCTGTTAGATCCATACACAACATTAGAAGTTGGGAGCTGAACTGATTATACACAGTAAGTTGTGCAGTTTGATGATCTTAAAACATAATCTTGATTGCGCAAATCTAAATCAAATTAAAGACTGACATCAATCGATTTTCTTTCAAAGCGTGTAATTTAAAAGCGTGAGACGTGTCATGTACGTGGGAGCTAATTAAGCAATAGGCATCTGACCAGAGACCCCTTGAATCAAAGACAAGGATTCACAATTTTAAATTTTAAAACAACATTTAATTGAGACTTTATTTTTAGCGTAATATACACTTTTCGAGTTGAGTGGATAATCCATCACCGCTAATTAATTCAACACCTGGAGGATTGACTGGTGATCCGAGCTCCTTTTTCACATGGGAAAGAATCTCGCAGTAGAAAGTGTAACTGCCATCCACTTGCTGACATTCAGATTTCAGGATTTCCTCTTTAGATAACTCGAACAGCACATAATACGAGTTTGGTTCTGATGGATTTATTTGCTGGTGAAGCTTCTGTCCTCTTTGATTTACAATCGATATCATCACTAAAACTGGATCGACGATGGTTTTAGCTTGTCCGGCGGAATCATAATGGACCGGCTGGATGTATAATTTGCTGTTGCCAAACAGTGCCAGTTTCCACTGTTGACCAGGAGTATCCTGCGAGGAAAAAAAAGGTGACTCCAAAATATCGTCATTCCCGTTTGCAGCTTGAAGAATAGGCACTTGAACGTTCCACACGAAATCCACTT